>NC_081419.1:80509432-80589432 GCF_949786415.1 Peromyscus eremicus
AGAGAAGGATGAAGATATCTAGCTAATTACACAAAGGACACACGGTAAATGCATTGATGATCTGAGTCTTAGGCTCAGGTTAAACCTGTTATTCTAGGGCACTTCAATTGTAAAGGGGGGGGGGGGCGGAAATGGCAAGAGAAAGCTTCCCCTGGCCACTTGGCTTATAGGAGAAGCTTGCCTTTGTCTTCCAGCACTGAGTTGAATTGAAATCTATGTTGACTGAGCCGTGCTGCGGGTGGGGAGAGGTAAGATACTTACCAATGGGATCATCAGCACTCAGACACAGCCTTCCCAAGTGGGGGTGCTCTCACCTACATCAGCCATGGCAGGATGCAGAGCTCTGTATCCTGCTGTAGGTAGACCTGTCTTAGGAATATGAGTGAGGCCCAAGCCAGATCTCTGAATCATAAGACATTGATGCAGAGACACAGGACTCTCTAGGGTTCTTCGTGTGGGAACACAGTGCTAGTGAGTAGGCCTAAGGGACACAAGTGACACCAGTATCAGTAAAGGTGTTCAGAAACAGACAAACCCTGAAGCATGATCCTAATTAGTCTTAACAGTGAAAACCAGGAGTCAGAGGGTGAAAGCTCAAAGATCAGAGATGCACAACAGCCAGCCACCAGTAACTTCTTACCTCTACAAAATCTCAGACTAAATGGGAAGAGGGGGCCTGTCTCTATGAACCCTCACACTGAATGGGGGCAAGATCCTGTCTCCACCCACCTCATATTCCTGTCTCCACCTCCCTAGTGCTGGGATCAAAGGTGTGAGCCTCCTATGTGCTGGGATCAAAGGTATACACCACCACCGCCTGCCTCTGTTTCTCTTTGAGACTGGATCAATCTCGTGTAGCCCAGGGTGGCCTTGAACTTCCTGCTTCTTCCTCCCAAGTGCTAGGATTAAAGGTGTGTGCCACCACTACCTGACCTCTATGGTTAACTAGTGGCTAGCTCCTCCCTCTGATTTCCAGGTAAGCTTTATTTGTCAGAATACAAACAAAATATCACACAACAAAACCCCACAGGTTGATTCAGGGTCCTGCTCTCATCTTTCCTTGGATTCCTCCATTTGTTGAGTCTAATCCTATGGGCCATCCAGAACTGCTGTGGAATAATCCTTTCGTACACTGTAAAGATTTGTCACTCGAATTGATTTAATAAAACACTGATTAGCCAGGAGTCAGGCAGGAAGTGTAGGTGGGGCAACCAAACTAAGAATGATGGAAGGAGAAGGGTGGGTGAGGAGTTGCCGGCAGATGCATAGGGAGCAGGAGATGAAGGTGCCATGCTAATAAAGGTGCCACCACATGGCAGAGCATAAATAAGGAATATGGGTTAACTTAAAATGTAAGAGCTAGTTAGTAATAAGCCTGAGTTATTGGCCAAGCATTTATAATTAATATAAGCCTCAGAGAGGTTATTTGGGAATAGGGACAAGGAGCTTCCGTTTACACAGAACCTTCCTGATGCATTCTTTATTTGCAGGAATTGGTGGCCAAGAACCCTATGAGCTGTCTAACAGCCCACACTGATTACTCAGTATCTGCCAAACATTGTTCCCAGTGCTTTGCTGTAAGTATTATTGCTTTAATTCTACTACAGTAGAGAAACAGATTTTTCTGTTGCCAGAGATAAGCCCCATGCTAGAATAACTCACTTTATTAAGTGAGGAAAGGAAAACTGTAGCTGTTTTTTCAGTCTCCTGGGGTCAAACAATGCTTTTCTGTAACAGCATAAAATTGAAAGTAACCTGAAATAAACAGGCAAATTACAGTCCAGTGCTCACTGGGGTGGTGTGCAGCCACTTCAGATGTAATTAGCAAAACTGAGATGTAAAATGGAAAGAGGTTGAAATTGCAGAAGTGTGAAGGTTTGAAAGCAGATTGTCAAGACGTAGAAGGGCTGTCTTAGTTAGGGTTACTATTGCTGTGATGGAAAAAAAAACAAAACATGACCAAAGCAACTTGAGGAGAGAAGGGTTTATTTGGCTTATACTTCCACATCACTGCACATCAAGAAGTCAGGAAAGGAACTCAAACAGAACAGGAATTTGGAGGCAGGAGCTGATGCGGAGGCCATGAAGGGGTGCTGCTTACTAGATTGCTCCCCATGGCTTGCTCAGACTGCTTTCTTATAGAAACCAGGACTGTCAGCCCAGAGGCCACCCCATACACAATGGACTAGGCCCTCCCAAATCAATCGCTAATTAAGAAAATGTCTTACAGGCTTGTCTGCAGCCCAATCCTATGGAGGCATTTTCTCAGTTGAGGTTCCCTCCTCTCAGATGACTCCAGATTGTGTCAAGTTGACATAAAACTAGCCAGCACAAGGGCTGTGTGACATCAGAGCTGTTTTCCTGAGAGTATAGGCAGGGTTTTCCCTCGGCTCCTGAACTCAAACCATGCAATATTGGTTCTATAATTTAAAAGAAAACACACCTTCTCCCATTATGCATTTATCCTATGCTCCAGGATGACCCTCTCTTAGCTAATGGGGTTGAAGAGATGGTTCAGCAGTTAAGAACACTTGTACCCAGGTTGAGTCCCAGCATCTACATGGTAGTTCACAACCATCTGTAACTTCAGTTCCAGGGGATCTGACACCTTTTCTGACCTCTGTGGACACTGTCCGTGAATCTTAAATTTATTATTTTATTTTTATGTGCATGAGTGTTTTGCTTGGATGTAGATATATGTATCAGCTCTACAGAGCAGACTTTGATCCTACCGTCAGCTCATCTCAACACCAAGTCCTAAAATGTGCCATAATTTCAATCCCCATTGGCTTCTATTTTGAGGTTAAGAAAGAGATTGCTGTTCTGGCCAGAGGTATCAGATCCCCCTCAAGCTGGAGTTATAGGTGACTTTAAGCTGGCTGATGTGGGCACTGGGAACCAAATTTGGGTCCTCTTCAAGACCAGTCCATGCTTTTAACCACTGTGATGTCTCTCCAGCCATTCTTTTGTTTATTTAAAAAGAACACAGCAATCACTTTCTTAAGCCTAGGTTTTTCCTTACTTCCATAAGATTGAGAAGGAAGATCATACACCTGCTTTGGTGTGTATATATGTATATATATATAGCTGTGCATGAATTCCTCGCATAGATTTCACACATGGCTAATGTGAATCCTCCATGCTTGGTGCTTACTTCCTAAGACATGGAAGTCTCTGTGCAAAGGACTATGCCTTTCCTGATATGGGACTTTCAGGTCCTCCTAAGGCTGCCTTTGTTTGCTCTTTGGGGAGAAGGGAACATTAGGCAAATCATAAATATATGTGTGCATACATGCATGTTTATATTCTGCTTTTAAACCAAACTCCAAGGAAATAATTGGTTCAGTTTAATGAAAATGAAAATATGTGTGTTTATAAATCACTAGGAGCAGAGTCTAGTGCCTGACAAACATTCCCCCCCCCCCCCCGATTTACATGGTATTTATTTGCCTCTTAAAACCAAATTGTTAGGATATTTGATGATAGAATGTCCTTTGGGGTAGGCAATAGGACTTCTATATAATTTTGAAAGCAATTTGAGCCCAAATGCATACAAATGTCCTATTTGGTCAACACCATTTGTTTAGTGCTTTGAGTCAGCACACCGAAGTCTAGGATAACATTTACTAAAGTTGTTTTATTTTTAGTTTGGCTTCTCATCTTTAACCTTTAACTGTCAAGTAAAGCTAAATCTAGGTCAATGCCATATGCAAAGAATCACGTATTTCATCTTTAGGCAGTTTTGAGGGTGAAGTCTTCACAAGGCAGGAAGGGGACCAAATCATAGCAAGAGAAGCTCTATCCAGTCATAGCTGGGCTTTTTTTTTTTTTTTCTGGAGGGGAGGGTTGTTTTGTTGCTATTTGAGGTAGAGTTTTACTGTACAGCTCTGGCTGGCCTGGAACTCACTATGTAAACCAGGCTAGCCTCGAACTCCCAGTTCACCACCACATCCAGCTCCAATCATATAATTACCCAACCCTCTCTCTTCAGACACCCAAGAAACGCACAAAGCTGAGACAGAAGCAAGGGAAAATGAGTCTGCTATCGTGAGATGCTTGGTCTTAGCTTCTTCTTTCCCTTGCTTCTGGAAAAGTGCCTCCAGCTTGGAGAACTGCCAAGCAGATACTTCTGCATCCTTGACCAAAGATGCCTTCTGTCCCACTTCGCCACCTGCTCCCAAGTTTACTTCATCAAAGTTCTTGCTGTCATGATACATATATCATTTTCCCTTCCAAGTGCATTTTCCAATTTTTAAATAAATCTGAAAACATGATTGGTTAAGTGTAATTAAAATTAAAATAAAAATACAGGCCAGGTCTGGTGCCACATGCCTTTAGTCCCAGTACTCAGGAAACAAGATCTCCGTGAATACAGGCAAACCTGGTCTACACAGTTAATTCAGGCCACCCAGGACTACAGAGTGAGACCCTATTTCAAAAAAAGCAAAACATTTTTTTAAAGAGGGCGGTGGTTGCACACGCCTTTAATCCCAGCACTTGGGAGGCAGAGCCAAGCAGATTTCTGTGAGTTGGAGGCCAGCCTGGTCTAAAGAGCAAGATCCAGTACAGGCACCAAAACTACACAGAGAAACCCTGTCTCAGGAAAAAAAAAAAAGGAGAATCATAGCTCCAAGGTTGAGCTAGCATACATAAGGCTCTGTGTCCAATCCCTAGTATCAATACATATATTCAGATATGTACATATCTGAAAATTAACTGGGAAAATATATGTGCTACTACGTGTGTGACAGTGAAGTAGTTATTGTTTTAATCTTTGATATATGTAATAATTCTACATATTTATGGGGTGAACCTTGGTGTTTGGTTCATGTATACACTGTACAGTGATCAAATCGAAGTAATGAGCATGTGCATCACCTCATACATTTATCATTTTAAAATCCATTCTTCTGGCTACCTGAAAACACACAGTGCAGTTAGCTGTACTTACTCTGTTGTGTGGTAGAACCCCAGACATTACTCTTCCTACCTGTGACTCTGTGACCATTGACCAGCCACTCCTCCCTGACTGCCGCTCCTCCTCAAGCCCTTCCCCTCCACAGTCTCTGGTAACCACTTTCTACTCTACTTGCAAAAGGTCAGTTCTGTTATATTTCACAGATGACGCAGATCATCTCTTATTTGTCATTCTGTGTCTGGCTAGCTGTTTTCACTTAGCACACTATCCTCTGGATCCCGCCTTCTTGTAGTAAACAGCAGGATTTCATCCTTCTTTGTGGCTGAATTGTGTTCCATTGTATGTGTGAGCCACGTTGTCCTTAAACATTCATCAGTTCATAGACAGTTAAGCCAATTCCAAATCTTGGTTCTTGTGGATTGCACCCCAGTAAACATGGAAGTAAAAATGCTTCTTCAATCTCCTGATTTTGTTTCCTTGGGCTATGCAGTCTGGGATTGCTAGATCATAGGGTAACTCTGTGTTCAGGGTTTGTTTGTTTGTTTGTTTTTTGGGTTGGTTTTTTTTTTTTTTTGGTGGAACTTCCACCTTGCTTGCTATATACCTACAACACATAGAACAACATATCAGAGTTCTCTTTCCTCTGTAGCTCTCTGTATTGGGTACTTCCTATTGTATTGATAACAATTCTGACTGCAATAAGATCACATATCGTTCATATCGATCACATGACTTTGGTGGTCAGGGATGTTGAGCACTGTTTCCCATGCCTGTTGGCCCACTATGTGCCTTCATGTGAGAAATAAAAATCTTGTGCCAAATCATTGTTTCCCTTTTTCTTTTTTCTTTTCTCTTTGCATACTTGAGAACTTTCGAAGGCTAGGCATGCTCTCTCCTACTAAGGCACATCCCCAGCACTGCTTGTTACTCTTGGTGTGTGTATTCTTGTGTGTACCTCAGATGTCATTCCTCAGCTTCTACCTACCTATTTTTTTTAGACAGACTCTCTCACTAACCTTTTAACTCAGCATGTAAGCCAGGCTGGCTGGCCATCAACTCCTAAACTGTCTACTTGTCTCCACCTCTCCAACATGGGATAGAAGCACACCGGCATGCCCAGCTATTTTACACGACATCCTAACTTGCTTCCTATTGTAGTGAAAAGCACCATGACCAAAAGCTATCATCTTCACAGACGATAGTCTGTCACTGAGGCAGGGCAGGAGCTGTAGGCAGGAACTGAAGCAGAGGCCATGGAAGAGCGTTGCTGAGAGCATTGCCCTCCCTGATCTGCTCAGCCACCTTTTGTATAGAACCCAGGACTACTTGCCCAAGAACACAGTGGACTGGACCTCACATCCATTATCAGTCAAGAAAATGAATGCCCCCACAGGCTTGCCTACTCACCAACCTGATAGAGGCAGTTCCTCAGTTGACGTCCTTCTTCACAGGTGACTCAAGCTCATGTCAAATTGACAAAAAGAAAAAAAGAAAGAAAGAAAGAAAAAGACAAGAAAGAACCCACATATGAGTTATAGGGATGATTACCCACTTAACTGTCTCTCTAGCCTCTTGGTTGTTATTCATAATTAATAAAATCTCCATTTTTTAATGAACAAAGGGCTGTTAGGTTTGTAATTAAGGGGTCAAACTTCATTAATAAAAAAATACGAATTAAAATTGAGATCATTTCACTGATCACAATCATGATAAACATTAATGACATTGTCTACTTTTATATGGGGGCATAGACACTGTCCTAAAATACCGAAGAATTGCAATTTTATGACTTTCTAGACTATACTAAGAGTTGAGTGCAGTGGTGCAGACCTGTAACCCCTATACTGAGGAAACGGAGACAGAGAGATTGCTTGAGCCCAGGAGTTTAAAGCTAGCCTAGACAACATAGCAAAACCCCGACTTGAAAAAAAAAATAAATTAAACTCCATAAAACTCTGAGTGCAAAGCCCTTTGATCCGTTTTCTGTCATTTGAGGAATATATGACATAGACGCTCTGAGGAGGATCTCAGCAATACTGGTCACAATTACATACAAAAGAATTAGAAGGAGCCCATCTATCATCCCCTAGCAAGAGGACTAGTTCAACAAATTATAAAAAGAAAAAAACACAGAATAAAATGTTTATTCATAGTACAGGAATGTTGAGCTGAAGGTAGAGTCCTTGCCTGCTTGCATAAGGAACTGGCTTTAATCCTCAGCACGTGTGTGTGTGTGTGTGTGTGTGTGTGTGTGTGTGTGTGTTCACATTCATAAATATCAGATGTATATAAGATGTAAGGGCTGGAGAGACAGCTGAGCAGTTAAAAGCTCTTGTTGCTCTTGCAGAAGACCCACGTTTGATTCCCAGTCCCACATGGCAGATCACAACTGCTTGTAACTCCAGTTTCAGGGGACCTGATGCCTTCTTCTGATCTCCTCAGGCTCGTGCACACGTGGTGCACACTCATACTCATGCACACATACATACACATTAAATAAGTAAAAAACACATATTTTTAAAAGAAGATGTAAGTGACAATAATTGCATATTTTTGTGGAAAAGCATTGTTCATATACATATATATAAATGCAATTGTATGCACCATACTCTTTTCAACTACCATATATGTGTGTTGAAAAGAATATATATATATAATGTATACATGTATATACATATCTGTATATTAGAGAGAGAGAGAAAATATTTAGAGAAATAGTTCCTCCATGGAAGGCAGGGCAGGCAGATCTCTGTGAGTTTGAGGCCAGTGTACTCTACATAGAGTTCCAGGACAGCCAGGACTATATAGTAAATTTATGTGTGTGTTTGTGTGTGTGTGTGTGTGTGTGTGTGTGCGTGTGCGTGTGTATTGGGTTTGTATGTTTGATTTTTTTTACTGTGTTTTGTTTGAGAGCTTTGTCATGTAGCCCAAGCTGGCCTTGAACTTTGAATCCCCTTCCTAGGTCTATCAAGTGCTGGGGTTACAGGTATAATCTAGACTCAAAATGTTAATGCGATCTTTTTCATGTTTGTGGTATTTCACAGATTATGTGTTTAAAAACCTCCTCCACAGCTGGGTGTGGTGGTTCATTCCTTTTCCAGTGCAGGAGGCAGAGGAAGGCGGATCTCTGTGAGTTGGAGACCAGCCTGGTCTACAGAGCAAATTCCAGGCCAGCCAGAATTACATGGTGAGACCCTGTGTCAAAAATGAAACAGCACAAACTTCCTTTACTATATTGCTCTGTATTTTAAAACTTTATTAGTTGCATATTCATTTATTTGGGACAGAATCTTACTATGTAGCCCAGGGTAGCCAGCTCATGATCCTCCTGCTTCAACCTACTGAATGTTGTTTAGGAACATCACCCATCCAGCCTTGTCTCGGTTTTCTCACATACTATAAATGTGTCAATGTATAAAGAAGAACATACTTCCCTTTTCACAAATCAAAGAGGAGGGCTGAAGAGAAGTTTCACTCATTTAAACTGCTTGCTGCTCTTGAAGAGATCTCTCTGGGTTTGATTTTCAGTACCTACACTGAATAGCTCACACCTGCCTGTAACTCCAGCTCCAGGGATCCAATGCCTTGAAGACACACCACACACACACCACACACACACACTACAGCACAGACAAACACACATACACATACACCACACTACACACAGACACACACAAATATACACACGCTACACCACACACACATACACACACTACACTATACATACACACACTAAACCACACACACATACACACACACCACATACACCACACACACACATACACACACAAATACACACACACTACACCACACACACATTACACCACATATGCACACACTACACTATACATACGTACACACACACTGCACCACACACATACACACACACACACACACACACACACACACACACACACACACTACCTTTAAAAAGAAAACAGTAAAAAAAGTAAAGATAGGATAAACTGGGAAGGTGACTCAGAAAAGAGCTTTCAGCAGAAGCCTGAGGACTTAAGTACAGTCCCCAGAACTCCTATAACAGCCTGCCACGGTGACACATGCCTGTGATCCTGCCCTGGTGACACACGCCTGTGATCCTGCCCTGGTGACACATGCCTGTGATCCTGCCCTGGTGACACACGCCTGTGATCCTGCCCTAGTGACACATGCCTGTGATCCTGCCACGGTGACACACGCCTGTGATCCTACCATGGTGACACACGCCTGTGATCCTGCCATGGTGACACATGCCTGTGATCCTGCCATGGTGACACACACTGTGATCCTGCCGTGGTGACGCACGCCTTTGATCCTGCCGTGGGAAGGTGGAGACAAGTGGATCCCTGGAACTCACTACAGCCAACCTAACCTACTTGGTGAGCTCCAGGCCAGGAAGGGATCCTGTCTCAAAGGAGGGCGTCAGCTTTTGGAGATTTCTGTTTGCTTTTTTCTTTAGCTCGCTGGTCCCTTCCCAACCTCGGGGGTGCTTTCTGTTTCTTAATAAATGGTCTCTGTGTCTATTTAAAAACAAAAAGCAAGGTGGACGGCATTTGACATCTGAGGACAGGTGGCATTTGAGGTTGTCCTCTGGGGCATGCACCTGTACATACATGTGTGTGTACATCTACATACACACACACACACACACACACACACACACACACACACACACACACATATGCCCACAGAACCACACCAAAAGTTCAATAAAGAGAAACATGGCTCTTCTTTGGAAAAACCTACTCAGTGTGTAGATTCTTTTATCTCAGGGGTTTTACTACCCATTAAAAAACACATTATTTTTACTGCCTGAAGTCCTCAGAATAAATTTGTGCCTGTTCCTCTACAAGAACTTGGCTGGGAAAGATTAATCTGTGGTTTGGGTTTGAGAAATGAAGTCTATTAAGTGGTCTTAAAAACGAAAGTGGACATTATTGTTCGTGCAAATTATTGGTGCTTCAAAGGGCCCCAAGCTTCACTGCCTTTCTTTCTTTTTGCATTTCATTTTAAACCAGGGCCAAGGCAGTGGGGTCGGGGTTCTGAAATGGAGCCCCCACCTGCGCTACACGTGTAGAGTGAAGACCTGTAGACTTTTGAATGTTTGGATCCAAGTGAGCCTTTGAGGTTGTCAGCAGGGCTTTGATTCTGTGACCACAATTAAAGATTAAGGTGAGCGCTCCATGCCTGAAAACACTCCCAGATGGAAATGAATAAACACTGGTCCCTAAAGCCTACCTAGATCCAGCTAGAATACAAACCCAGAGTTTACAGCCATCAGAACATGCCATCCCGAGCAGCAACGGACTCAGAAGCAGATTCTAAATCAAAGTGAAAGAGAATGCGTTAGTGCTCCCCATCAACTGTCCCTCAGCCAGGATCCCTACAGAGTCCAGAGAGAAGGGGGGCCCCCGCCTCAGGCAGCAAGGTCAGCAGAAAAAGCCTAGGGACTCAACAAGGTGTCAGGTATATTCAGTGTACACACATTCTCATCTGGCTCTTCCTCCATCTGACAGACTCTCTTTGCAGATCTTCAGAGAGAGGCCAATTATTAGTGGGGTGTAAGTCATTCTAATAAATTCCCATATATATGTATATATGTGGAGAGAGAGAGAGAGAGAGAGAGAGAGAGAGAGAGAGAGAGAGAGAGAGAGATTCATTCCATAAGTTCTGTGACTCTAAGAGGACCCTGACTAATACAGAACTGAACTGAGTTTGGGGGCGTGGGATTGAATACAGGGCCTCAATAAGCAAGTGCTAGTTGCTAATTGGAAACCAGGTCAGGTGAGTACAGAAGTATTACACTACCCTGCCTCTCAGCCCATCAGTGATGGAGTGAACTGCATTAAAGAGCCAAGGGTATCTGGGTGGTGGTAGCACGCGCCTTTGATCCCAGCACCTGGGAGGCAGAGGGAGGAGGATCTCTGGTTCGAGGCCAGCCTGGTCTAGAGAGTGAATTCCAGGACAGCCAGAACTACACAGAGAAACCCTGTCTCAAAAAAACAAAAACAAAACAACAAGAGCCCGAGGTGGAGAAAACATTGGCACAGGAAGCTGCTCTCCATGTACACTCCTGCCCTCAGTTAACCAGATTGGTCCTTATGGTGTCTTCAGGTTAAGGGAGGCAGCTAGGCAGAGGAAAACAGGCACAGTGTGACATCCCAGAGTCCCGACTCTGGTGTTCTTTTCTCTGGGTGCCTTTTCTCTCTGCCACTCCATAATTCTCCCAAAGCTTCTGCTCTCATTAGTTTAGCTATAAAAAATTACTTCCAAACGATATTGCACCTACCTGAGTGTTATATTTTCTAAATACGTTCCTGAAGTCTCTTCTAATTTTAATATGCCTTACTTCTGATCTATATAAGCAAACGTGGATATGCCTATTAATCAAAACACTCGCCTTATCTAGGCAATTTGATAACCCAGTGGCAGGGGGTCATGAGACCTTTTGAAGCTATGCTGGCATCTTAGGAAGACCGAGGTAGATTGTGCCAATTGGACAGCATTCCTTCCTCAAACATCGTCCTCACTGGTAGCTTATGTACTATCCCTCATCAGTCATCTTCCTGCCTCACTAGCCTCACCATTCAATCCCCTAAATACATTCCTCCTCATCTCCCAGTCCCCTAAGTGATGATGTGGCTCAGAGTTTGAACCTTAGATCTCTCCTCTGCTGAAACCAACTCACTCACAGATTTCATTCAGTCTCAGTTTTAACATCTCCCACCCGCCAGGATTCAAGGCTGGAGAGATGACTCAGTGGTTAAGAGCACTAGCTGCTCTTCCAAAGAACCAGAGTTCAATTCCCAGTGCTCACATGGCAACTCACAACTGTCTGTAACCCCAGTTCCAAGGGATCTGACACCCTCATATAGACATGCATGTGGTAATAAAACACCAATGCACATAAAACAAATAAATTATTTCTTAAAAAGGGTCCAAGATTCATAACTCAGACATTATATGACATTTCTATATGGTTGATCAACAAGATGAATTCAAAATTCAAAATGTCTCTCTGTAAACCTCCTCCCTATTTCTCCCCATCTATAAATCCACTCTTCCTGTTTCTGAGGCCAAAACCTTGACGTTGTTTTTGGCCAGTCTTCCTCCACGCCTTATCCAGTACATTAGAAAATCCTTTAAAATACAGTCTGTTGGGTGGCACAGACGTGTAGTTCTGGCACCAGGGAGATGAAGGTGAGAGGAGTAGACTAGCCTGGGATACACAGCTAAACCATGTCTCAAAAATCAAAACAGCTGTGAACACACAGGCCACTCAGCTAGGGAAGCAGATCAGTGCCTTGCTCAGCCATCATCAGAGAAGCTTCCTCCTAAAGCATATGGGAATAAATACAGAGATCCACAAGCAGACATTAGGCAGAGAGTGAGAGGCCTTAGAACATGCAGACCTAAACCTGATGTCTCCTTCAAATCCCTCCTCTCGGGGCTCAGGAAACCCTGTGGATGAGGAGGCAGAAAGAGTGTAAGAGCTATGGGGGGATGGAGGACACCAAGAAAATAAGGTCCTCGACAGCAACGTGATCCAAGTACTCAGGAACTCACAGAGACTACTGAGGCAGCAGGCAGGATGCACAGGACCTGCATGGGTCTGCAACAAGTCCTTGCATATGTTATGGCTCCCAGTTTAGCTTTTTTTTTTTTTTTTTTTTTTGGTTTTTCGAGACAGGGTCTCTCTGTGTAGCTTTGGAGCCTGTCCTGGAATTCACTCTGTAGACCAGGCTAGCCTGGAACTCACAGAGATCCTCCTGGCTCTGCCTCCGTGTGCTGGGATTAAAGGCGTGCGCCACCACTGCCTGGCCAAGTTTAGCATTTCTTATGGGATTCCTGAGTGTGTGAAAAAGTGGGTCTCTAGTTTCTGTGCCTTTTCTTCTGTCTCCTTGTTTTGTCCAATTCCAATGTTTTGTTTATCTTACCTTGTTATATTATATTATTATATTTCTATCCCTTAGAAGCCAGTTTGTTTTCCAATGAGAGACAGAAAGGGAGTGGGTCCAGATAGGAGGGGAGGTAGAGGGAAACTGGGAGGGATGGAGGGAGTGGAAACCATATTCAAGATATATTATATAAGAAAAGCTATTTTTTCTTTCTTCTGTTTTTGTTTTGTTTTGTTTTGTTTTTCTGAGACAGGGTTTCTCTGTGCAGACATGGTTGTCCTGGAACTTGCTCTGTAGACCAAGGTGACCTCTGTAGACCTTGAACTCAGAGATCTACCTCCCTCTGCCTCCCAAGAGCTGGGATTAAAGGTATGTGCCAGATACCAGCTTTGAAAAAAAAATCTATTTTCAATAAAAGGGGAAAAATCAAAACAAGAGCTGGAAAGATGGTTCCACATTTTAAGAGCACATACTGCTCTTGCAGAGGATCTGAGTTCTGTTCCAAACACTGACATCAGGCAGCTCTCAACTCCCTGTAACATCAGCTCCAAGGATCCAGCATCTCTGGATTCTTCAGATTCCCGCACTTCCATGTGTTGCGGGATATTTGAGTAAACTGTGTAAATATGTGTTGCCGTTTTGCCTTGCCTGCCTAAGGCACCCGATTGGTTTCATAAAGAGCTAAATGGTCAATAGCTAGGCAGGAGAGGTTAGGTGGGACTTCCGGGAAGAGAGAGATTCGGGATGAATCTAGGTGCCAGCAAGACACAGAGGGAGTTGGACCCACAGAATGGAGGCGAGGTAAAGAACCACATGGTATATTAATCGAAACAGATTAATTTAAATTAGAAGAGCTAGTTGGGAACAAGCCTAAGCTAAAGGCCAAGCTTTCATAACTAATAATAAGTCTCCATGTCATGATTTGCGGGCTGATAGTCTCCAAAAGAAAATCCAACTACACCCATGCACCCCCACCAACATAATTAAAAATAAATTAAATCTAAAAAATCAAAATAACAGAAAGTTCTTTAACATATAATCAGAACCCATCCATATCACACAACCACCACTGCTAGTATCAGCTTGGACCTGGGTCCTCTCTGCACTGGGCACTGCTCTGGATGTTGCTAGTCATTTTGCACAATCTGTGCTTTCTTCTCTGTCTTTGTAGGCTGATATGGTATGGCCTGTTTTACTTGTTGTTTGCCTTGGGGTAATGACTAAATTGTGAACAAAGAGATAAGGCAGAAGGGATAGATGTGCATCCATTCCAGAGTAGACCCGAAGATCATAAACACAACCCAAGCACTCTTTCTACCTCCCATGAGCTGGAATCTGAAACAATCTGCAGCCCAGGAAAAGCAATGGCCCAAGAGGAATCTGTACCTCTGGACAGTTACATGAAAGCTGCCACCCTGAACACAAACATCAGATAAGGGAGAAATGAGCCTTTAATGCCTACAGCCATCTGTTATGGAACCCAACCCTATCATAACTAAAACAAGCAACTCAGGATAGCATCTGAAGCCTACAGGTTCTTCAACGACTTAAAAGACATTTGAATTCTTCCAAAATTAGTAACCCCCCAAAAAAACAAAAAGAAAAAGAAAACACTGCAAAGTCAGCAGCAACAAATGTTTACGTAATTGATATTCCTTCTAGGACATCAGTTTCCCAGTTGCTACAAACCTTGATTAATGCAGCAAAATTTACATCATAAAAATAAATTACTTCTTCCAAATTATTTCAAAAGAGTTTACAGCAAATAATTCTGTCAAAGTATGTGGGTACCTATTATCATTTGCTCTTTCAAAGGAAAAGGATTTGGTATTGGTTCAGGACCCCCAAGACCAAGTTCTCAGCACAAAGGAGATTTATTTGCCCCAGAGGGCCAGAGAGCAGGAATAAGAGACAAAGACAGGAGATAGAGGACAAGGGAGAGGGGGAAGGGAACAAGGGAGAGGGGGAGGGGTATTTGTCCCAGAGAGGGGGGGACAAAGGACTGCCTCTGGATAAAGGGGAGACAGAGGTGGCCCATAGGCAAATGTGGTTTATAAAGGTAAAGGGGAAGCTCCATGTTAGGATGAGGTGTATAACTTTAATCGGGCATGTTAATCAGGTGAGCCCAAGGGGGTTTTGATGACTGGACTTCAATACTTAGTAGTCAGTCTCAGAAGGAGGAAGTGGCCAAATAAGGAACTAGACCTTGGTGACTAACTTTAGGACTATAATCTAACAACTTTCAGTAAGGCAGGGAATACGGGAGAAGGGCAAGGCCTGCCAGAGCCCTGTTTGCCATGCTCAGGCTGGCTAGAGTCCCTTCGGGCTTAAGTTGTAGGATGGCCTTAACCAAGTCTGGATACTAACTGAGTTACCTTGGGCAAGTTGCTTAAACTGAGATTTTGTATTTATTTCCTGTTAAATGGGGATTGGTGGGGAAAAAAAAACCTTATTTTAAAAAGCTATTAGAAAATTTTTTTTAAACATATAGGTTTTGAAAAAACTTGAATGAAATATATATATATATATATATATATATATATATATATTCATGTGCATATGCATTTTGCCTGCACGTATGTCTATGTGTGAAGGTGTCAGATCCCCAGAACTAGAATTACAGACAGTTGTGAGCTGCCATGTGGGTGCTGGTGTTGTGGAATATTTGTACACTGTGAAGATGTGTCTTTGCCAAAGTGCCTTCTGATTGATTTAATAAAGAGCTGAATGACCAATAACCAGGCAGGAAGAGGCTAGGCAAGACTTCCACAGACAGAGAGGACTCTGGGAAGAAGAAAGGTGGAGATGCCAGGAGACACAGAACAAGCAGGATGTTCAGGAGGAGTGGTAATGGCCATGAGATACGTGGCAGAATGTAGATTAATATAAATGAGTTAATTTAAGTTATAAGAGCTAGTTAGGAACAAGCCTAAGCTATAGGCCAAGCTTTGATAATTAATAAAAAGTCTCTGTGTCATTATTTGGGAGCTGGTGGAACAGAAAAAGACTCTTTCATGCTGGGAATTGAACCTGTGTCCTCTGGAAGAGAGGCTAGTGCTCTTAACCACTGAGCCATCTCTCCAGGCCTTGGATGAATTGTAGAACAAATACAAATTCAAACAATATAGCTTTCCACAAATCTCCATGTTTGAAGAGAATATAGGAGTCAGTTAAATCCAACTCAACAAAGTTCCCTGGGAAGAACTGGGTTGGGGTGGTGGTGGTGAAGGAAGTACTTCTGATTGTAACTCAGGCTTTGAACTCTCAGTATTGACTCAGCTTCCTAAATTCTGGGATTACAGTTGTGTGCTGCCGTATCTGAATGTAAAAGGTTTTGTTTTGAAGACAAGGTCTCACTAACCCTAGGCTGTCCTCTAATTCCCTGAGTGATCCTGATCCTCCTGCCTCTGCTTCCCAAGTGCTAGGATTGCCAGCATGGACCACCATGCCCTGAAAAGATACTGAGTTTTTGTTTTTACATTGTTTATTTTATTTTATGTTCATTCTGTAAACATGGAGGTCAAAAGAAAATTTGTGGAAGTTAGGTTTGAAAAAAAAGTTTTAGCCTGGCATGGTAGCATACACCTTTAATCTAAGCACTCAGGAGGCAGAGGCAGGCAGATTTCTGAGCTGGAGACTAGCCTGGTCTACACAGAGAGTTCCAGGATATCCAGGTCTATACAGAGAAACCCCCATATTGAAAACAAAAAACAAAAAGGAAAGAAAAGAAACAAAAAGAAAAAGATCTATATTTTTAAAGCTCTTCTACACACAAGAAGCTGGTCTCACTGATCCTTTCCATTCAAAAATAATCAGGTGATAGGATGGCAGATTAGAAAGAAAAATTCTTCCAAAATAGTTTTTTGATCTTTACAATTCTGAATTATGTGAATCTAGAGTCATATGTCTAAAATAGTCACATTTAAATCATGTAATATGTTAACCAATAGATGAAATAAATGTGCCTGAAGTGCTTCTGAGCCATACAGAATTTGGGGAGTAACTAACTACCTCCCAGTTTTTCTAAGGGCTCCATGAAGGTTTTGCCACCAGCCAGACCTGTGCCCACCCCACAACATGTTCAAAGTCTCTGTATACTGACTGTCCAGAGCAGCCCGGACTGTTGTTGAATACAGCTGTGAGTGTGAGCATGGTGTTCTGAGCAGGTCTGTGCCAGAGTAAGCAGCACTGTGAACTTCATCTTGTAGGTGAGGGAATCTGACCCACTGAACTCACTGAGGAAGGTAACTGCATGGTTGATGGGATTTCATGACTGTGCTTCTTTTCTGGTGGGTGTCTGACTGTGACAGAAAACTCACATTGATTTTATCCTCAGATTGTTGCTTGATCTGCCAATATGCCTATAGCTCTGGTTACCTTGAAGCTCTCAAAAGGGGATAGGAGCCCTTATGTAATCAGCATTGAGTCCAAATCATCCCTGATGGTTATTATCCAATGCAAATTAAGCTTTCTCATTGCCTAACACCACAGCTCTCAGCAGGGAAAGAGAAGTAAACTTAAGCCATAACATCCAAACCGCTGAACACTGACCAATTCTAGCAGCAAAGGAGGGTTTCCTGGTAAATAGATGCATCCACTTTCCAACCCAAATGTACAACAGGAGCCAAAAAGAGAGAAGAAATCACTTCAAAAGACAAGAGCAGGAAATGTTTCATTTTTCACTTGGCTCCATGATTTGGAAACCAATCCTTTCAACTGAGAGACTCTATCCTTGCCCTTCTCTCTCCAACCTCCATTACCTATTATTCTCATTTGAATGGTCTGTAACTGCCAAGTAAAGGTTGTTACCAATATTGCATCTGGTCCAGACGGATTAGAGGGGGGAATGATGTGTGTGGCTCTCTGTAATCCCTCCATCAACTCCAGGATTGCCAGTTTCTCCAGGGACTGTGGCAAAGCTGCAGAAAATCCCCAAAGACAAGATGTTGCGGCTTCTCTCTGGTTTGGCTGGCAGACACAGAAAAGTAATGCAGGCAAGAGAAATTAGAGAGAAGTCTCTCTGGTCTGCAAATGAGAGGCAGCTGCGGAGTGAGTGCTCCATTCCTCCTGAGGGTGGCTGCAGCAGGGCCAGTCTCTGAGGAATGAGCACTTCCATGCATGTCTTCTGTTTCCAAGATGAACTCAAAGCCACCTGCTTCAAGCAGCCTCATATGGAGTCAGAGATGTGTGCTGATGTGGCCTCCAGACTAGTTCTGTTTCCAAGTCTAAAAATAGACTCGACAAAGGCTTTGAACAAATCTATATTCTCTGGGCTTGCGCTCCTCTAGATTGAATGGCATTTGCCATTCACTTTCATCATGGAATTGAGGGGAAATGGCTACAAGAGGGCTTGTAAAATAAAACAAAATAAAAATTTGAACAGTCTGTAGAGCAAGAACAATGAGAATAAAGTAACCGTTCTCTACTCTTTTAAGCAGTAATTTATATTTATTGAAATTCATAGCGTCCACACAGGCTGCGGGGTGACAGTAAAAGCAGGCAATGCTGAATGTTACAGAAGAAGCACAGAGTGAGAAAACAGAGTCTGCTGAAAATTCCCCATTCTTTGTGTTGAGAAGAGACTAGCATCACAAGCAATACTACAGGCAGTTTTAACATTTTTCTTTTCTACTCTGGAACATTTTGGGTATTGTACACGGTTGTTTGATTCACTAGAAATTACTTACAAACAAAACAAAAATTTCTGCCCTTTTAGATATACCACAAATAGAGTGTTTTAAAAGGATTTAGAGATGGCTAAGATATTTTATCTAAAAAAACTTATTACTCGAGCCAGGCAGTGGTAGAGCATGCCTTTAATCCCAGCACTTGGGAGGCAGAGGCAGGTGGATCTCTGAGTTCAAGGCCAGCCTGGTCTACAATGCAAGTTCCAGGACAACCAGGACTACACAGAGAAACCCTGTCTCAAAAAGCCAAAAACAAACAAAGAAAAAGCAACAACGAAAAACTTATTACCCAGTGGAAGACCTGGCTAGGAAAAAAACAAAAAAACAAAAAACACAGCATGGTGCTTTCTAGAGAGCATCTAGGCCCCCCAAAAGCCACAACCAATATTGAAAGTAAGGTATTTAAAAATCATGACCAACTTGTAACTACTTCAAAGACCCAGACTTCACAAAAGTTGAAGCTGAGTTTTGAATGACCTGTCTTACATTTGTTCATTTTGTGACAGGGTCTCACTATGTAGCCCTGACTGTCCTGAAACTTGCTCTGTGAACCAGACTCGCCTGGAATCACAGAGATTCACCGATTCACCTGCCTTAGCTTCCCCAGTGCTGGGATTAAAGATGTGTGCCACCACCCTTGGCACCATATCTGTTTTTAAAAATAGTTTCTGACTGTAAATCATAGATACTTCAATACCTAGGAAATATTGCGAGGGGGCAACCTTTGCCTCATTTGGAATGAAAAAGTATTATACACAGAAACCAGGACACCCTCAGTACTACTGTTTCCCTTCTGCTTTCAGTTTTTCTGATGGCTGCATGTATCTGTTTCAGAGATCTGCTTTATATTATGCATCAAAATGGGGTCAAGAAGTCTTCATTCAAAGATATGGAAAAGCCAGACAGGCTTTTTAATCTTTTAAGTGTTGGTTCTGATTTCTGCATATTCCGGGTGTCTGCCGCAACAGTGAGAAGAGATGGAAGATAAACAATGAGATGTCATCTTGCTGTGACCCCTTTACAAAGGGCTGTTAGAATTCACACACACACACACACACACACACACACACACATCTACAAACTGTTGGAAAAGTAGCAGCCCCTCAAATTTGAACCATCTCTAGGGAATACATGGCTTCATTATACAAGGAGTTGAGCAGTCACCATCAATTATATGGTTTTCCTCAGCAAGACAGACTCTTACACCCAAATTTTGAAACTATGAACTACAGTACTGCACGAGCGAAGACGGCTAGTGTTTAAAAGGCCCCTGGGGAGGTCTAGTCAAAATATTTCCATTCCTCTCAGAAACTGGGATACAAAGGAGAAGGACACAGTGAGAGCGTGAATCAAAAGGAAAGCCGTCCTTCCCGGGAAAAGCTGCAGAAAGTCCAGGTCTGCAAGGGCGATCTCGCCCTCTTCTTCCAGAGCAGGCTAGATCACACACCTTTCCTGGGAACATTCATTCCCAGCAAGAAGCCAAAATTAGTTTGCATCAATTTCTGAACGTCTGTAGTTAATAGACAGCCTTCATCATCCCGCCCTAAATGGGTGTGTTTAATTGTCCATGCATGCTCTCGGAGGCACCACACCGGCGGCGTTCTAAATAGATGGGTGAGTGATGGGGCATATAGTTTTTCCATAAAGCGGAGCTACTGGCTCAGAGTGAGTGGAAACTCTGGCTTGGAAACTGTCCGCTATGGTGATACCAGGATGGGATTGGGGCAAGGGAAGTCGGAGCGAGGTTTAGAGAAGAGAGTGAATGACCCAGTTCCCTCCCTTGAGTTTGCTGTCTGCATCCCGACCCCGGACAATCCCGTCGGGGTTTGGTGGCCGTGTACCCCGTGCAGTTAACTGCCTCCCGAGCCACGTGTCCTTCCGCCTCACGTCCCCTCGAGAAGGCCCCCAAAATAGGCCAGACTGAGCGAATACTTGGCCCAGCGCCTTGGGGCCAACGGTGGAACACCGGGAACTTCATCCAAAAAGCCAGGCCAGAAGCCACCACCAAAAGCCTCAGCTGCTCCCTGCCGACCCTCAGACAATTCGGTCTCCCGGCCCCGCGGTGGCTCAGCTCCCGCCACTCGCATCCAAAAAGAAAAAAGCACCTTCAGAGCACGTTCCGAGAGCAACACTCATCTTTCCAGTTAGAACAAGTTTAAAGTGTGGGTCGGGCCAGGAAGCCGCGGGCAGGGGGTCACGTGCGCCCCCGTCACTGCAGCTCCCCTCGCCTCTCCGGTTCGAGTTATGCCATCAAGCTAATATATTGTGACTGCTCTTCTCTCCTGTGACAAAGGCTTGCAGCTGCCTCCAAATCAATAGACGTCAAAGAAATATGAAAACAGTCATGACACAAAACTTAAATCCTGCTTGCAATCTACACGATCAGAACCGTGTTTCTGTTCTCCAAGCCGCCGATTAATTTATCCCAAAGTTTAGTCAAATTTTTATTCCGCTACCTTTTTCCCAGCAGATCGCGCTACATCTGTCGGGTTTGTAATGTAATTTGTAATTACTGCCCTTCATGTGGTCCGGTGCCTTGAACCATCTTTAATTAAAAGCATAATTAAGGGAAGATCTAAAGAAAGACAATTACCAGATGGTCTTTTTTTTTTTTTTTTAAGAGGCAGTAGTTGCTCAGAGAGGGGAGAAGGATCTGTCCCCTCAACCCAGTGCTAAGAAGGGGGCGGTGGTCGGATCCGCGCCTGCGCACTGCAAAGGCCTGGGCCCAGCGCGCACTGACCCCCTCCCGGCTCCTTGCCCTGGCCTTAAGGGTTCAAGGAGGCGGAGCTCAAAGGTGAGCGCTAGCGTCCCGCACTTCGTAGAAACTGACTTTCTTCTCTTTTTCCTGGTGGTCTCCTGTTTTGGAGTGGCCGCGGGGAGCCTGGACCCAGATCAAGGCAGAGACAACTTCCAAGTTCGCCAAGCCCCTACCCCCACCCCCAGAGCTAAGGCCCACCCTGCTCTGCGCGGGATCCTGGGAGCTCTGAAACAAAAAGAAAGGATTGATGGTGGAAGGAAGGAGGATGGGAGAGATGGGACTGACCCACCACAAGGCCCAAGCCTAAGTCCACCCCGGGACCCCGCCCAGCAAGGTAGCAGCTGAAGGAACGTTCCCACGAGGGTCTGAGAGCTCCCAAGGACAAAGAAGCCAGCCAGACCTCACCGTCGCCCTCAGCCTCGACGGGCAAAGCGGCCCTGCAGAGCAATTCTCTCGGCTCCCTGTTGTCCATGGGTCCCTTGGAATTTCCAAATCAAGGGTGGTGGTGGTGTTTAAACCCCCTCTCCGTTCCTGTCTTACCCACCCATACCCACACCCACATAAATAATGCAGTCGGGAGCCAAGATTTCTGCATTAGCACCGCGTTGCCCGGGCGGCTGGCACAAGGATTCCAAAGACGGAGAATGGAAATTAAACTGTTGTTGTATGAAGGGGATGTCATTATGTGACTGCTCATATTCAAAGTCAGGCAGCAGTGAATTGTAATCATTTCAATTATCTCCAATATATTTTCCTTAGGACACAAGTTGTCAAAGATTTAAAGAAAGGAAGTACATTCTTGCGGTTCCGTGGGTCCATTTTCCAGACGGTTTGTTACTCTTGCTGCATGATTTGGTTTCAGCTTTTATTCCCCAGCCTCAGAGTCTCTTACAGAGATTTCTCTGGATGGAACGAGCCACGCTGGCCCTTGTGGCTTCTCTGGCTGTGCCGACGTGGTTCACGGGTGGAAAATCGGCCTCAGTATACCTGGCGCTCGCATTTTGGCTGCTTTCAGGTTTAATTAACTTTAAAAACAAATATGCTTCGAGTTCTGGATCTGGTGACCGCTTGGGAATGGGAGGGAGTAGTGTTGTACTCCGTGTCCTTCCCAGCCTGGGGTGGGAGGTGAGGGTGAGGGCTGGCAGTGCCTGCCTGCGCCCCCCGAGGCCAGCCAAGCAAAAGAGCACGTGCTGGACTGTGTGGGGATCCGGGCTCTCTGAGCGTCCAGGGAAAGCCGGGAAGAGCCGGATCTGCGCAGCTCCCTCCTGTCCCACCGTTGGACAGTGAAGGTTGGATATGATGTCCTAGTGGGGATGAAGGAGATCTGGAGAAGCACTCTGCCACCCCAGCCTGGGCAGAGAGTGGAAAGGTCGTCTCGTCAGCCCTCGTCCAATCTCACGGATTAAGATTAATCCCGATCTTTACACTAATATAGCCTCTTGGGTTTTTATTATACTCATTTGGGAGGAAATGAGCTCTTGCCAGGCAAATAGCACCCCGCACCTCACTTCTCATAGCTGCGCAGGGCTGGGGCCTGAACAGCTCCGTAGGCAATTCCCGAGCTGCCGATATTATATTTGTGAAATGTCCTTTTGTTGAGGCTTTTAACACCTTATAACGAATCATTTGTTCCTTTCTCTTTAATTTTGATAGACAATTAGCCATCAGAGATACACCAGTTGACTGTAACCGAGCATTAAACTCGCCTTTATGTAACGCTAATTTAGCATAACTGCTTTGTTTAACTTTGCTATATAAGAACCAGGTTTTGTAGTTTAAAAAAAAAAAAGGTGTAATTTTATGTGGGGCTTCATTTCTTTTGGCCTTGTACTCAGCAAGCCCCTTCCTCTTTGTGAGGCGTTCTGCTGGGGCCCAACGCCATTTCCCGGTGCCTAGCACCTGCAGGCTGGGGGGAGGAAGGGAATTAGCATTGATATAGATTTAGTTGAAATGTAATCTCTTAAATCTGTCCAAGATTCAGAGAGATAATTACACTTTCACTGCATTGCCAGGGGTCAGCGTCTCTGAGGACCTGAGGAGTTGATTTACTAACAATAGTGTTACATAAAAAAATGGCGTTTGAGATTATAATGTTAATGGCTGCGGTCGCTGGGGAATGCTGCCGCTTCCAACTAATTCCACCTAACTTTTTTTTTTTTCTTCCTCCCTTTCTTCCTGGGCTTCATCTTTGCAAGGAATCGGAGCCTTCGTGATGTTTAATTTGGTGCAGGCGCCAAAAGGTTAAGACTAGCTCTGGGGTTTTGGGCATGACACACTTGTTCCGGCAGTGTTTGCATTGTGGCCTCGACAGCAAGGCTGGCTTCTTCCCCACGAGAACCCGAGCAAAGGCGCGTGCTCCGAGCACCTCTCAGCGAAGCGAGCAGGGGATGCAGCCAAGGCAGAAGACGGCGCGCCTGCCCGGAGGAAGCGTGGGGCGGCTAGACGTGCGGGCCGTTCAGCTCCCGCTGGCCTTGCAGCTTGGGCCCCGCTTGCAGTCTTCAGAAGCACCCCGCCGGACCAGATCTCTGTCTTCCTTGGCCCTGGAGCTCTTCAGTCAAATTACCATCAGGCCCTTTTCTGTACCCTCCTCTCCGTCTCTGGCTGGTTTCTCTTCAGCACCCTCAAACCTGGGGAGTTCAATTCCCTCATTTTTCATTCTAGCTGGAGTTGGGCAGGGGCCTGGGACCTGGGTTCAGAGAAACATCACGAAGTTTGTATTCCAGTCTAGGGTGGAGATGAGCTTTAAAACTAAAAAGTCAGCCTCCTTCCTGGTAGGGATAATTAGTGGAATTTACATTCTCTCTACACACTTGTCAAACTCCAGGTACAGAGGTCTCACAACATCCCCAGAAGTCCCGTGGCTGCCCCTAACTTGTAACCGTGTAACGCATTACAGAAGCGTCACTTCTTCTAGCTGTCAAGCAAAGTGAAGGTGGGCGTCTCTCGCCTCCCCCTCTCACCAGTGGACCGATAGCCACTGGCAGTGTCCAAAAGGACCCGGCTACACAGAATTCTTGGATTTTCTTGAGTAGAAAGGACACAGTTAGTTCTGTGGCCTCCAGTGCTGTATGGCTAAAAATCCAAAGAGAAGACAAAATCTAAGGAGCTTCCAGGGGCCTAGGTGTGCCCCCAGGGCCAGGGCCATTGCTGACACCCCCCTCGGATTTTGGGGGAAGAGAGGGCAGCGAGGGAGGGAGAGAGGGAGGAGAGAGGGGGGCAGGGGGAGTTTGGATAGAGAAGGAGAGGGGGGATGCTCAATTTTCTACCTCTGACTCCACACTTGAAGATAGGGTGACAACAGGGTTCAGTGTGCCGGATCTGGACAGAAGGCCTTGCCCAAGCAGTCTTCCCATCTAGGAGCATCGCTTCTTTGAGGCCACAGTGGTGAATCTGTGGGGCTGGGGGAAGGTGTCCAAGCTAAAGAAGAAGCCTCACCACATCTGAGCTTCTTTATCCAATCCAGTGCCCCGCAGACCAGCCTTGCGGTCTTGACCCTCTAGTGCCCTCCTAGAGGTCCCTGTGCCCAAGCCTTTGGAGCTTGGGGGAGGGGGGCTTTCTGTAAGCCCAGTGTGTTTACCTCAGTGTCCCCTTATCTTATATGTAACAGCAATATATATGTTAATTGAAAACTTCTGAATTTAAAAAGGTTGTGACAAGTTATAATTTGTCCTGTCAATGCCTGGGATCCTTATTTATCTCTTTAGCTTGCCTCCTGCTTGTGCCTGTCAGCTAACGGCTTGCCTAACTCGTTGACTTCCTCACTCACGGCACGGAAATGACAAATGTGCTGTTTTATCCGTACAATTTATTTCATTATTGTTGCCAGCACGAAGCATCACAATCAATCATAAGGAAGTCCAGTTGGCAGGTGTCAATCTTGGTGTGTTTTTGTACGTCTCAGTCTATATTTAATCCAATTATAAGGGTCACGGAGTAAGTGCCAATCCCCTTGTTACAACTCACATCTTATTTAAGATTTAAAGTAAAAAAGTCAACTTGATCACATAGCCCTTTGGGGGGAAGGGAGGGGTGCCATCTGAAACACCCCGTCTCCATTCTATTCACCTCCAGCTTAAATTACGAAACCGTCCTCTTTTATTAGAGAGTTGCAGGGAATTCAACTTTTATGAGAATCTGTGTGCAAATGGAGACTCTCCTTATTTTGCTAAAGTAGAAGCAGCCTTAATGATGAGAGAGCTTTCCGCTCATTGCCCATTCAAATACAATTGTAGATCGAAGCCAGCCTTGTCAGGTTGAGAAAAAGTGAATTTCTAACATCCAGGACGTGCCTGTCTACTTTCAGAGAATTGCATCCAATCACCCCCAGGGAATTCAGCTAATGTCTCCATCTCCACCCCGACAAGGGAGAGAAAGAAATCAAACATGGTATGGCAGACTGACTTCACATGAGAATGTTTAAAAGAGAAAAGACAGTGGAATGTTCTTGAATTGATGGCAGCAGAGGGTTCTTAGTGGAGAAGGAAAACTGGAAGAACTGAAGACTTCCTTAAAGGTTCAGCTGTGTGGAGAGCAGACAGCACAGAGGCAGCTAACTGAGGCATCTCTTTGTATGAGAGCATGAAAATAATTGAATGGCACGGAAACCACAAAATCACACATAATCAGGACATTATGCAGTCCTTTAGACCAGGGTAAAGAAGGGGCAAATATTATCTTTGCTAAATATCCCCCTGTTTGATGCTTGAATTCACAAAATATCCCTCCCACTTTGACTTAAAATAAAAATCTTGTTAGAACACGCTCGCTGTTTAAAGGGGAGGGTAAGAGGAGCAGGAAACACTCAGTGTCCAGTTAATTCGATTGCTTCAGCGACCAGGGCTCTGGTTGGTTTGTATAGATATTTGAAATGACCTGCAAGTAGACACAGAATTTTTTCAATGATGTGTGGACATTTCTCTGCTCTTTTACTTTCTATACTGGGAGATCTTTATCAAACCAGTCTTATGGATTAGACCCACCCTGGAATAATACTATTCTTTAAAGATAGAACTTAACAGGATGAATTGTGGCCCAGACTTAGTAAAGGAAAACTGAAATATTTAAATGAGGGGGGAAGCTGTTTATACTTTTCAATTTTTTTTTTTTAGACATATTCTCAATGAAAAGACAAATGATCATCCTGCAGTCCAGATCCAGTAGATGGGGCTCTACCAAACCAAAAGATGCTTTATTTTCATAGAGTAGTTAAAGCCAGAAATGGACAGGGAGGGGTGGCCGAGCCAGGTGTACCTTGGACAATAACAGGTCTTAGCTATAGTTCAAGACTATGAAGAGACTCTCTCTCTCTCTCTCTCTCTCTCTCTCTCTCTCTCTCTCTCTCTCTCTGTCTCCTTCCCTCCTTGCCACTCTCCACTCTGCTTTTCACCCCATTCTACCCTCCATCCCCCTACAACTAGTTAGAAGGGAAGCTCCGGCCTCCCAGGGAGGGGTGGGCCACAGACTTGTGACCACCTGCAGCCTGTAGGCAATCAAAGCTGCCGCGGAGAAACAGAGCTTGGGATCGCCCCAACCAAGTGTAGGAGAAAGACAAGGGGAAACCTGGGAGAAAAAGTTTCTTTCTCTTTTCACCCCACCTACAGCCTGCCTCGAGTAACACTCAGCTTTCCCAGGGTTACAAGTTCTCCACCACGCTGCCAGGCTGCCCTTAATGCCTCTTGGCCCAGGCCCGTGTGGCCTAGAGAAGCTGTGAGTCCAAAAGAGGCAAGGCCTTACGTAGCCTGAAACCTGAGCAATCTTTGGAGGCGACCAGGCTGTTCCCAAAGCGAGTCCCTGGCACTAAGGAGAGGCTCCAACACCTCCCTTCTCTCCCAGTGTCTCAGACTTCTGGTAGGATAGCTCTGTAAGGTCAACAGCTACCTTGAGAACCAGACTCAGGTTTGTGGTTACACGTACACCCTTATCGGGTGGAGATCACAATGCCTGCTCCCTCTCTCCCAGCCTTCAGTGTGTTCCCGGGGCAAATGGAGAGCGGCTTCTGCGTTGGCCCGGAGCTTGGGAGGGCCAAGGTCTGGCCTCGCCTCCACCACCCGCGCTCACACCCGGCCCTAGCGCCCTTTATTGACAGACAGCTAGATAAGCTAGCGACGGCTGTGGCGTTTCCAGCTTCGCTCTTGAGCACCCTGCTGGGTTGCAGGGATCCGCGCACGCTTAATGGCTCCAAACAAGCTCCAGCAGCCTTTGCCGCAACCTCCGGTCGTGACAAGGGGTGGGTGAAAAGCCTCGGGCAGCTGAGAAGCTGGGAAGGCCTATCCCAGCCCCAGGGCCCACCGGTCACCCACTCCACAAGGTAGATGGTGGAATAGAAGGGACCACAAGCCATTTGAGGACAGGACTGGACCAGGTTCTGGCTCGAAGCTAGAGGCTTACCGAGAAACTGGGTCTTAGGGGATGGTCAGTGGCGGCAAAAAAAAAAAAAAAAAAAAAAAAAAAAAAAAAAAAAAAAAGCAGAGCAAAAGTTTCAACATCCCTTTCCAAACTATCAGGATTCGCGGGATGACTGGAACAGGCTAGAATCTAGGCCCGCACTACAGTGCCTCGAGGGGAGTAGATGCTCTTGACCCACCGAGTTGGGCTGGAGAAAGGAAGAATGGAAGGCTTTTGTAAATAAGAGTAAGTCCATTGGGACATCTCCAGCATACCCCCTTTCTCCTTTTCCACATAACCAGACCTCCAGGCGGGGTGCACTCAAGAAGGTTTAGAGGTGGTGGAGGAGAAGGAGTCTGGCTGACAGCTGGCCAAATCTGAAGGAGGGAGTCAGAGGGGTGCCTAGAGCCGACCTGGGCCTGTTACAAAGTCCTACACTACACGTCCAGGTTTGTTGGGGGCGGAGCAAGAACTTCGAGAGAGAGCACGCACCCTGGTGCCTTCCGTACAAGTCTCTCTCCCTTCACCGCCCTCATCCGGCGAAGGCTTGCAGGTTCTGGCCCTGGGACCTTCCAGGCGTCCAAGTGCTCAACTCCTGGTCTCAACACGTGCATACCCTGGTCCACCCTGGCTGTCTCCCACAAGCTGCCTGAAGGCAGTTCCACGCCCATTGCCCTTCTTCCACTACCTCCTCAAGAGCCTCCCCCACCCCAACCCCACCCCCGTTCCAGGCAGGATCTCTCAATCACTCCCAAACTCCAGACCTAAAGCAAGCAGAAGAGGGAGGAGACTGAAAGTTGAGAAGCCCCTGAGGGCGAAAGGGCAGGAATGTCGATGCAGGTGTAGCTATCTAGTCCAAGCTAGACAGGCTTAGCAAATCTAAGCCGTCTTCAGTTCCACAGAGGGTGTGAAGACCACAGGATCAGTATCCGGCTGACCTTGCCCCAATTTCTTCGTCCACTCAGCACGAGGAAAGAGAATCGTAACCTCCGAACCTCCCATGTCCCCACTTTTGCCCCCCTAGGCCACAAAGTCAACAGTTAACCCTCAAGTCAAAGATAAATACCATCATCTACATTTTCTACATGAATGGAGCTTTTCAGTCCCGCAGGCGAGGGAAGCCCGAGCATGCTGGCTTTGGGGGCTTCCATCAGGAAACCGCCAACAGGCCTAGATTTGGTCCAGTTTGGGGATCGAGTTTGCTCGTCTGCTACTGGAGCCTCAGTCTGTGCCCAGCTGGTGACTTTTGGAAGTAAGGGCCAGGTGGCATTACCCATTGGGCCTCCTAGTGAAAAGAACTTGCCAAAAGTCCCTTTCGACCCCGCGTGGTCTTCATCCCTCTGATGAAGTGACTCCCTAGAGAACTTAGGGTCAGGGTAGGGGGTCTCTTAGATAACTCACTACCCTAAAGGCACGGACCGTGGGATCCGCGTGCCGGAGGGCCCGAGCACTTGGCTGGACCTGTTTACTTGGGGGCAGGGGGAGGGGCTTGATCGTGAGCCTGAAGGAGGACAATGCTAGCCAGAGGCAGGCTGCGTGTCTGCAGTTACCGGCCAGACCCGGGAAGACTCTTGGGATGGAGCGAGTCAGACTCTGACTGAAGAGAGGGAGGCTCCCGCCGGGCCGGAGAGCTAATCTGCAGAGCTGAACCCAACTCTGGCCGCCGTGACGTCACGCGCGCCCGGCGACCAATGAGGACCGCGCTGGCGTGGATATTAAGGAAAGTTAGCGCCTGCCGGAGCACCCTCTTTTCTTATCATTGACATTTAAACTCTGGGGCAGGTCCTCGCGTAGAACCCGGCTGTCAGATCTGCTACTTTCCCCGAGAAGCGGCTGTGAGAAGTGTGGGAACCGGCGGCACCAGGCTCACCTGCCACCCCGCCCTCGCCTCGCAGGTAACCGCCCTAGCTCTAGCTGGGACCCACCGCGCCGGTAGCGGCGCCCCTCGCCGCTGCCCGCAACCGGTGTCCTCAGGTCGCAGAAGCCCTCCCCGAGTGGCCTCGGGCTTGATTCTTGTTCTTTTTAAAACGAGGCTTGCA
This sequence comes from Peromyscus eremicus, assembly GCF_949786415.1. Lineage (NCBI taxonomy): Eukaryota > Metazoa > Chordata > Mammalia > Rodentia > Cricetidae > Peromyscus > Peromyscus eremicus. The sequence goes on from NC_081419.1 coordinate 80,539,114, forward strand.
AAGATGGAAGGGGAGTTACTGGGAGTGGGACGGGGTGGGGGGTGGGGGTGGGATGTGTTTGCGCAGCACGCTTCTTTCATAAAAGTAACAAAATGTTGTGATCTCAAGAGTGGACTTCCTGTCTGGCCCTGAGCTGAGGGTGATGTGGGGGGGCGGGGGCGGCGGGGGGGTGTCTGCGGCTGCAGTCTAAAGAAATCGCTTGAGATCCTAAGAAAAGCAGGCGGTGGGCACGCAGTTTGCAACACGCCCTTCCTCCGTGGCAATTAGCGGCATTCACGCTTGGAGAAGCCACTGAACCTCGCGCCGGGTTCATGGAAGCACCCTGCGGAAGGTCGGGCGAGGCGCGACAAAAGTTTCCCCGCGGTAGCAATGTGTAGATGCGTGTTCCCTAACCAAGTCAGAGACACTGGGGTTCGCTTCCCCCGAAAGGCGCCGAGGACGAAAGAATGCGGCCTTCCAGAGCTGGGCAGCGCGCGAAGGCCCCAGCGTGTGATTTGAGCTTCCCTTCGGAAGACCTAATAATTAGCGATTCTCACTGAGCTAGAACGCGGGGCTCGGGTTACCGGGAGAGGGCTACTGCCAGGGCTGAGCTCTCTGTCTGGGCGGGAAGCGGGTGGGCTCCTCCAGGGCAGAGCGGCCGGCCGCTGAGCGAGTGCCCCAGAGAGAGAGGTGCCCAGCCATGCTCTGGCTCCCGGAAGGCCGGAACTTTCCCGAAGTGGTCAGGAAAGAGTTTACCCCAAACTTAGACTAAGGAGTCTCTCTGCCCGCTTGGAAAATCACGCAGCTAGCTAAGCCCTAAGCGATAGGGCATACCCAGGCTGAGCACCCCACGGGAAAGTTTGACGAGGCCTTAGGGCAGGCCTGGCCTGGAGCTCTCCCACACCACTCGGCGGCGTGCTCCTGGTGGCCTCTCTCTAGACCTGCGGGTGGCACTTCTACAGCTCAGCTGGATCTCAAGCACCTGTGACAGGTGCCTAGGATTCACGCCGCGCTCTGAGAGAGTCCCCTCTGTGCGCCTCGCCTACAAGCGATGCCACAGGCAGAGCGGCCACCCGGCTGCAGCACCTTACCTGGACAGGGGTCCTCTCCTCCGCGGGTTCCTTTTCCGGCAGCTGGATGTGAGCAGGTTGCCCGCTTCGCAGTAGGAAGTGGACCTTCTCCTCCAGTCATAAATCAAACCCAGCCATCCTCGGGCCTCCTCCCTCATTAGAGATGTTTATTGGAGATTGTGTTTATTCGGCTGTCAGGGCGAGAAAACGCGGTGACATAATTACCTCTGACCAGAGTCCTCGCCCCGCGCCCAGGGCGAGCCAGGGACCTCCTCTGCTGCGGTCTCACTCCCGTGCCCTCCTTGATCAGAGGACAAATCGGATTGGCGTGTCTTTTTTTTCCCCCCCTCAGACTTCGTATCATTTGAATTATTGGAGGACTTAGTATTCAAATTTCTTCAGTGCCCAGGAGTTTATTTATTGTAGATTTCGAAAGGAAAATCAAAGAGAATCCAGCTTCTGGGGGGGGGGGGGTGGAGAGAGAGAGAGAGAGAGAGAGAGAGAGAGAGAGAGAGAGAGAGAGAGAATCCTTGCAAGAGAACTTTCTGGTGCACTGGCAGTGGCGCCTGGGCCAGACCCTCTTCCTGCCTGGAGCAGTGGGCAGACCTGGAGGGGTGGGTTCCAGTATTGGTGACACTGTTTGTTGGTTCACTTTTCCTTCTCTTTCTTTTCGGGAGGAATGCCAGTTTCGGGGCCCTGAGCTCAGGGATCCCACACTCTCCCGGGTGGACCCCGGATCCCGGAAGCAACCAGCCCTTAACCCCCCATCCCTCTGTCCCCGACTACCGACCCCCAAAGGTTTTTCCCTGCTAGCAAGGCTTTTTAGTCACCATCTGCGAGACTCGGTTCGAAATGATGAAAAGACCCAAACTGTTCTCTAATTGAAAATACTTTTTTTTTTTTTTTTGGAAGACTGTGCCCTGACAACATATCTGGGATCTCAGTTTTTGATCCCTTGGTACTGCCTCTGTTCTCCAGTCGCTAATAAAACTCACATTGAGCCCCTTAGTGCCTTGATTAACAGGGAGATTAACTCTTACTGGGGTTGGAAACAGCTTGTCCCAATCAATGTCATTTTAAAAGCCCGTCAGGATGCGCTTAGTTCCGTCGGGCTGCTGGAGCGAGCCAGGAGCCAGTCCTGACATTTGGTTCTCCCCTTCCCAGACTCAAAACCCTCGAGCTCCGGGCCTGTGTGTTTCCAGCTCCTGAACAAAACAAATTGCACCAGTCAGTCCCAGGCCTTTAGACAGGCAGCTGTTTGGAGATGTTCTTTAGAGAGAGGTGACTGAGGTGGCCTTAGCTAGCTTTTCATTTTAAAGCTGCACTCTTGCCTCTTTAGTGCAGAGGCTAGAGGTAGAGGAGACTTGAAGGAATGCCCCAGGTTGGAGGAATAGAAAGGGAACTTTTCTAGACACTCTATCGAAAAAAAAATCCCAAAATGATGGAATGTTAGAGTGCCCTATGCGTTAGGAACTTGGAACCTAGTTTCTTTTGAGACAAGCGCGGCCGAAGGCAGGCTTGGGAGTTAACTCGCCCGCCTGCAAAAAATCTCTTTGCTGGGATGCTCTCTGTCGGGACAAGGCTGCTTTTAAGCATCTGGGGGGTGAGGTGAGGAAGTGGAGGAAGAGAGGTGCTGCCCAATATGAATAGAAGAGGACCGAACCCAGAAAGCTCACAGATGCACTAACCATTTGGCAGGAGGCGAGAAAGGCGAGGGCACCGCGACTTTTTCCAGCCAAGCGCGGCCACAGCTTGGAGGCGCCGCTGGGCCGGCTCTCGGCTCTCCTGTGCTGTTCTGGGCTTGGCTAGGTTAGCCTGGGAGAGGTTTTCCCGCCAGGTTGTTGGGGAAAGCAGAGAGTGAAAGCAGGAACTCGGTGGCTAGGGCGGGAGGCCTTGGCTTTCTGTGACCCTTTAACCTGCTTGCCAGCCAGGCAATCCATGGAACCCACCTTTCAGGGCCTGCAGAAAGAGACACGTTTGGGGCTTTGTAAAGGGTTGCAGGTGCTTGTTGAGACTTTCCTCCTTCAAAGAAATGGATCTTCATCCTTCCCAGTGTGCCAGCACCACACCTCGGCTTGGACCAGTCAAACAACGGAAGTTTGGGGGATGTCGGGACACCGAGTGGAATACTGGGGGTTCTGAAGCTGGGCACTCCTTTGCCTCGCCAGGGGCCGCTCTCGGGAAGGAGACCTGACGGCGGTGGGCACAGGCAAATGCCAGGGACTACTGGGAGTGAGATTCTGAGGAAGACTCACACTGAGGCCTCCATGTTGGCTAGAGGTTCTGAATACGGTTGAGCACGCCGCGATGCCCCCCAGCGCCACTCCCTCCACACCAACTGCTTTCTGTTACCCGGTGGGACCTCGGCGCGGCCCCTACGGCAACACTCCTGCCAGCAGAAAAGAGGTCCCCTCCGCGAGCGCTAGAGGGTGGAGTGGAGGAAAGAGAAGCAAAGAGTAGTGGTGAAAGGCGGAGGGGGTGGGAGAAAACCTAAAGCCTAACTTCGCCAGCCCATCCATCCCTGCGCTGGAGGAAAGTGAATGGGCCTCCGACGTGTTGGAAGCCGCAGTTAAAATGGCGACCTGAGTGTTGTCTCAATTTTATGGACGGCTTGCACCCTGGTTTTAGCTCCCCTCCTCCCAGTTCTCGTCGTCGTCCCCACAGCAGGTACTTGGCAGAAATGAGGATCCACCAAAGACAAAACAGCTCCCCCACGCTCTTTGAGACTAACCCACCGAGAGCGTTCCTGGTTCTTACCCTTCTCCTAAACTCCAGAAACTCTCTGCCTGTTTCTGTTCCTGAGCTCCCCTCCCCAAATATTGACACACTAGAAGCAGCCAAGTCCTTTCTTTTCTTGTTTGTGCAGTTTCCAAGAGTCCCACTCGGAGCCCCCATCCTCACTTAATGACGTAAGCCGCATTCACTCCAGGCTTCGAGCCCTCCTCTGATTTTTTTTGTTGTTGTTGTTAAAACTTTTCTCTGAGGTGAGGTGGGGGTGGTGGGTGGGAGAAGGAGCTGATTGAAAGAGCCAGTGCCCTGGGGGGAAATAGCAACAAGATTATGGCTGCTTCTTTCTTAGGCAAAGCTTAAGAGGGTGCTAATCCACTGGGTTGCTAATTGAGAGGTTGTAAAAATGATATTCGCCGCCTCCAGTTGGGACAGTCACTGGACCCCCCCCCCTCCCCACTTTTCATTATGCTTCTTTAATGCTTGCTTGAGATGTAAAAAGGGAGAAATGGAGAATGAAGAGTCCTCTGCTCTGGGACCCAGACTCCAGGCCGGACTTCCTGGGATCCTCTGAAAGTCGCGGTCCTACGAAATCTCTCACTAGAGGCCGCCTGCCCAGCACCAGCGCCACCTTCTTGGCCTCTGGCCGGAGTTTCCTCCCAGCCCGGACCCGGTGCCCTCGGTCCTCTGGAAGGGACCGAGCCAGTCACCTTCCTCAAGCCGAGCAGATGAGCGGGTTGTGCGAACCCACCTCAGGCTCCAGTAAAGGAAGGCCTCTTCTGTCCTCAGAATTCTGCTAAGGTTCCCTGGTGCTGCACTGCTGGGTCCCAGGCAAGGACTCGAGGAGGGTGCTCACACCCGGCTCAGAGGCAGCCTGCAGCGTCCACCTGCTTCCAACTCCCGAGGGGATCCGGCAGCGCGGGCCTGCCGCAGATCAACTCAGTGAGCAGGCTACTGCTGAAGGCTGGCTTTCGGTTCTTCCCCTACGTCAGAAGAATCGAGGGCTTCAGGGGTGGCTTTCGGCCTCCTTGCCCCAGCGTTTCCAACCCCACTCCCCTTTTGTTGGGTCCTGAGTGCTTCCGGATCTCAGACCTTATATTTCTCGGCTCCAAGAACACGCAGGCTGCGAGAGAGCTCCGGAGGGACAGCGCGGGACAAGACTCCCCTGTCACCTAAACTGCAGTCTCCGAGGGACGTCTTTGGAGTGTACTGAGGTGTATCCTAATGTCCGGCATTCAACAAATGGACTTCTGGTGTGTGGTCAGAAGGGAAAAGCCATTTACTTACTTTCCTCGCCGGTTTTCTGGCAACAGTTGAAGGGGAATTGCCTCCGTGGACTGAGCTGACCCAACAGAAAGGGAGTCTTGGCGGGGATACATAGGCACCACACACCGATAGATAACCGGTTCCTTACACCGACACACGTTGACATACCAAGCAAGCCAGCGGGGACACACACTCGCAGAATCTCTCCCAGCATTGGTCAAGTCCCACCCCCACCCCCAGGCTTCCACTACCTCCCCTCCCTTCTTATCTTCCCCTCCTTTCGGCCGCCTGGAAAAAGCTGCCACACTTAGTCAACAAATGGCACGTGGGAGAAGTTGGAGAGTGTTTGGTGAGGACTCTTCAGGGCTTTTCACAAGACTCCTCTGTACACAAAGTAAGTGGCGTGTTTACTCGGGCCTCTCCAGGCTGGGGCAGTGCGTCCGCGGAGCACGGTGGCTTCGGAAAGCAGAAAGGAGAGAAGAAAAGGCCAGGGGGTGCAGGAGTGGGGTGGGGAAATGGGCAGGCTTGGGAGGCCCGGCCCGGGGAGACCGCGGGCCTCGCTGAGTTCTCGGCCTGGAGGCCTTCTTCAGGCCTAGGCATCGCCGTGCCACCATCGCCGGAGTGCGGCTGCTGGGATCCAGGGACACCCCCTCCTCTTTTCTCTTGCTGCTAAAGGCCAGGTGGACTAGAGGGCCGCCGGCGCTGTACTTTGTGTCCTGGGGCCAAGGCCGGGATGGGGTAGGGGTAGGAGGTTAGGGTGGACGGGGGCGGAGCAGCAGGCCACTGTACACTGGCAAGGAAGGACCTCGTAGAGATGATAAAACTTGCTACCTCCACGGGCTGGGAGCCCCTGGCCCAGCTTGGGGTTACCGGGCGAGCGTGACTTCCAGCCCAGAGGCCTCCATTAGACTGATCAAGTTCGCGGCCGCAGCGCTGGCCGCCGAAGCGCGTGGAGCGGGAGACCTCGGCGAGCGCCCGAGCCTGGGAGCGGGGGGCCCAGCGCTGGAGAGAGAGAAGCCGGGACCCACCGGCAGAGCCGAAAACAAGTGTATTCATATTCAAACAAACCGACCAATTGCACCAGGCAGGGAGAGGGAGCATCCAATCGGCTGGCGCGAGGCCCCGGCGCTGCTTTGCATAAAGCAATATTTTGTGTGGGAGCGAGCGGTGCATTTGCATGTTGCGGAGTGATTAGTGGGTTTGAAAAGCGAACCGTGGCTCGGCCTCATTTCCCGCTCTGGTTCAGGCGCAGGAGGAAGTGTTTTGCTGGAGGATGATGACAGAGGTCAGGCTTCGCTAATGGGCCAGTGAGGAGCGGTGGAGGCGAGGCCGGGCGCCGGCACACACACATTAACACACTTGAGCCATCACCAATCAGCATAGGTGTGCTGGCTGCAGCCACTTCCCTCACCCACACTCTTTATCTCTCACTCTCCAGCCGCTGACAGCCCATTTTATTGTCAATCTCTGTCTTCTTCTCAGGGATCTGAGAATTGCTCTCACACACCAACCCAGCAGCGTCCGTGGAGAAAACTCTCACGAGCAACTCTTTTAAAATACCATCATTTCAAACCGTTGTGGTCTTTAAGCGACAACAGGGGGGAAAACAACAAAAACCAAAAACCCAAAAAAAAAAAAAAAAAAAAAAAAAAGCCCAACCAAACCAAACTCTTGACAGGAGCTTTGACAACGACGAGAGAGAGGATGCCTCTTAAAGGTGAGTCCGCTTCTTTCTTCTCGATTTCTTTACATTTCAATATCCAGGCAGGTTTCTCCCTCTCCCTCTCCTCTTTCCTCCCCTCTCGCCGGTCCCCTCCCCCACTGCTACGCCGGGAGAGTTGGGCCGGAGAAGTTTCCACGCAGGAGCCCAAACTTTCTACTTCCAGCGAAAGTCCGCGTCGGAGGGCGACGGTCCGCGAGCCGCAGCGGCGCGGAGCTCCGGGCGGGTGGCCGGCTCAGCACCAGAGCCAGTGCGGCTGGAGCTCTCGGTGAGCAAGCCGCTCGGCTGCAGGCGCCCCCGCAAACCGCAGCTCTCCGCCGCAGCGCCTCCCAAAGCTCGCGGCGGTCAGCGGGAGAGGACCGAGAGGCTCCGCTGTGCCCCAGGCCGCGGAGAGCAGCCCACTGGCGATGCTTTTGTCCAGCCGGGGCCGAGCCAAGCGCGCAGAGAGCGCCCAACCAGCCGACTTTCTGCACCGCCTCCCGCCAGCCCGCGCTCCGGCTTTGTGCAAGATCCTCCCGGGCACAGTACTGCCCGCGGCACTCCAGCGCCAAGGGGTCATCGCGCCCGCCGCCAGCCGGAGCCGACTCGATGGGCACCGCAGCCGCGCGCTGGAGGCCACGAGAAACCCGGAGCGAGCGACAGCGGTGAGGGAAGCCTCTAGGCCGAGGCGGTCCGATGCGCTCTCCGAGGGAGCTCCGAGCCGATCCCTAGGACTGCCAGCTTCCATCCAGCCCCAGGGCCCTCGCCTTCAGCCTCTCTCAAGCTCGGAGCTCGGACTTGCAAGCAAACAAACCCTCGGCTCTCCCGGCTACCCACAACTCTATCTTGCGAAAGTTGGGGTGTTCCCTGCCCTGTGGACTCCCACCTCCGGCTCTTGGTGGGTATTTTCCCATGTCTTCCATTGACTAAGCGCTACCCGGTGTTGCCATTTCAACAAGTTTCGAGCTGGAAAGGTGGTTTGCTCCTCCCTTTCGAGTGTACTGATTTTTTTTTTCTTTGTGTGGCTTAAAGAAAAAAAAAATCTATATGAAAGCATTGGCTTTGCTTCTCGTCGGATCACGTCCTCTCCCAGCTAATTAGTCTGAGAGTAATTCGAGAGCTTTTGGATTCTAAGACCCCAGGAGGAAAAGTGGCTTTTCAAAGTTCAGAAAGTTGTTGCCTCTTTCCCGGGGCAGATTTCCTCAGTCTCCCTGCGCCATAATAGCCTCGAATTTTAGCAAGTAATTGAGGGAAATGGCTTTGAATTTCAAGTGGAGAAGCCTTCTTTTTTCGAGTGCTAAAAAACCTGGCCTTTCATTAAAGATGCTTTCTGAAAAGTTTAAAAACAAAGTGAGCTCTCTCTCTCTCTCTCTCTCTCTCTCTCTCTCTCTCTCTCTCACACACACACACACACACACACACACACACACACACACACACACTTTTCTAAGCCATTTTGGACGGTAAACTCGAACTTGGGAAGGGTTGAGAAGGAGATAGGAGCAGAAAATGAAATGAAAAACTAAAATGCTTGAAAGCCTAGCAAGTTCACCGAAGAGAAAGAATAGTTGTCGTCACTGACAGGGGGTTTGCTGGCGATCTTTGCATATGTTTGAAAGCAATTGATTAGTTGTTATCTTTCGGTTCTGGAGAGTAAACTTTGTCATCCTAATTGCTAATTTCTAGGAGGGGAATCTGGAGCCGGAGAAACCAAGTTTCTCCTAACACTTCAGCTAAGGAATATGGGAACGGATTTTGAAATTTAAATAATTAAAACAATAGCATACTGTGAAAGCTCTGGCTTGTGCTGGGGTCAGGGAGTGGGGAAGGCAGGGGTCCAATGGACATGTGGACCAAGACCTTGTGGCCTTGGAGATTTCTAGAGACTCCTTCAGTCCTGATGCAGGTCTACAGCCCCTCCAAGCGATACAAAGCCCTGGCCTGGGCTGGGGGCTTGCTAAGGCAAAGGGGTCTAGCTTCTCTAAGATCTGGACTGCTTCCGGGTGCAGGGTGTGCCCTGCTTCCCAGGGTGCTTTTGCACTGAGTGTTCACCATTACTTAGGTAATTAGATAGCTTCTTAGACGAGAGAAGGGTGGGAACCAAGCAAAACCGGAACCTGAAATGCTATCACCTTCCCAGTTGCTTGGAAAAGTAATCAGCTAGCTCTTTCAGGGACCAGCTGGACAATTTTCTAAAATGGCATCGAGGAGGTCCCAGGCAGGATGGGGCCATGAGGCTGTGTAAAATGTGGTTACAGAGGAACTCAGGGAGTTTTACTGGTCCAAGCAGAATTCTACCCCATCTCTATCCACCTGCTGCCTTTTGCAAGCTTGAGTCCTATCTATAGGTAGGATGGACATTTTGCTGTGGGTGGGATTTCTGTTCATGATATGATCTTGGATTCGGGAACTGACCTAGAGACAGGGAAGAAGCTTTAGGAGACCCAACCCGACTGGGGGTATCTAGCCCTCTGTTATATCCAGTCCTAATCAACACTGAGAAAAAGTCGCCACCTCAGTTATTTAAAAGTTAGGTCAAAAAGGTCTTGAAGAGAAAAAAAAAATGTATTTCTTGGAATTATTTGTAGGGTGGCAAGATTAATCATCATCACAGTCCAAAAGAGGAAAAAGAATAATTTCTTAAAATAAAACAAAAATGATGCTGTGACTATTTCATTATTTTAACCCCCCCCCTTCTTTTTTTTTCCTGGGCAAACCTCTTGAATGGGCTCTTTATTGTAACTCTCCCTTCCCAATTGAGCTCCCCACGGTGCCCTTGTATCTTTTTACAGCCCCTAACAACTCACACCAGCAACACAATTACCTCCAGATATTTATAACAAGAAATTACTTTACTATTTCCCCACCTCTTTTCCCAGAACCCCCTTTTTGAGGGAAGGTAGGGAGGGTGGGTGGACTGAAAGCCTTGAAGGGCGCTCGAGTGAGTCAGGACTTCAGGGAGAAGAGTCCCCCTTTTCCCTTTGTGAGTTGGAGGGTTGTTGGTTCCTTTCCTTGGACCTGGTGTTGCTGGCCTGAGAGTCTCTCTCGGCTTTGCTCTTTGGGTTTGGGGAGAGCAGCAGAATAGAAGCCATTGTTTGGTGTCTGTAGACTTTGTCGACCGTGTTCACCCCCTCCTGTTTGTACTTTTTAAAGCAGTGAGGCGAGGTAGACAGCATGTGTCACAGTACAGGAAAAGAGAGGAAGATCTAAACACTAAAAGCAAAGTTAATTACAATAAATGAGGTTTAGGGGAAAAAGTTGGGCTCACCACTTGCTCAGTCCCGAAAGAGCTGAGAGATTGGTTGTGAGGGTCTGACTGGGAAGACTTTTGGGGGTGGGGGTGGGAGGGAGTGAAGGATAAAAGAATAAAGAACTTAGTTCTAGGGGTCTTGGGACAATTGAGGTGCTGAAATTCCTTGGGAAGGGAGGGAGTTTGGTCTGAGGCTTACTCACCCAGACTCAAGACCTTAAATTCTCTTCACCTCCACACTTCGGGGCTTAGTTAGCTTCCTCCCCCAGCTCTGTTTCTACTCCACTCTCTGCTCCTTTTCTTTAAGCCTTCCCTCTTTCCCCCCACGATGAGACTACAACTCTAGATTCCCCAAGCCAAGCCTAACCAAAGTAGCATTTTCCGAAGGATCTGGATTTCTGTGGGAGAGGCCACTGTAAGTATGATGTCTTAGTGTTTCTAGGCAGAAGGAGGTAGCCTTGGATTCACTTTGGGTTGAGAGTGGGCCTCAGACAACCAGTCACGCTATGTGTTGGGGCCAATTTGACATACCTTTCTCTCCCTCTGTTTTGTCTCAGGCAGAAGACTTTAACTAGGGGCGAGCAGATGTGTGAGATCTTCTGTTCTAAGAGTGGACACATACCCCGGTTTTCAGGCAAGTTCTATGATGCTCTTTGGGGCTTCACACCCTGAAAGAGTCTTTAAAAAACCATAGTACAGGTGGAAAAAAAAACCCGGGTCATTATTTCCTCTGATTAAAAGGCTAATTACTAAAATATTTGGGAAAACTGATTATGAATGTTGGATGATTTTATTCGCAGCTCACAAAGTACATATTGCATGTCTAGGAAGGCAGGACTAGGTGACCCTCAGATCGCCCCAAGCGGCTGAGTAGCTCAATTTCTAAGAAAAGGAGGATTCTCCAGTTCAGGCACCAGGTCTTCCTCTGTAGGAGTACAGGCCTACCTACCTGTGCAGAGCCCGGGATTAACTCCAATTTTTTTGCTAATAGAGCCCCGCATTCGAGCCCCGTGGGACCCGGAGGCCGCCAACCAGCGCCAGCATGCAGAACAGTGAGTGTCTCGGGTGTTTCGCTGGACTTTTGGGCTGGAGGCGTGCCGACCGGTGGGTTAGGGGAGCGCACAGAGTCTTGGGCCCTGGGGAGTCCAGGCCACTGGGCGGGAGGGAGGAGGCCTGGGGGAATTTATCCGGACTGCACACGGTGTGTGCCAAGTAGCCCGCGAGGGACGCAGGGCAGGGAGGCGTTTGCTCCACCATGCTCCAGAAGGGAAGGGGCTGGGCCCTTCAAAACTACTCGCCCGAGTTTTTGAAGCTGCGATGGAGAAACCCCATCCCCCCCCCCCCAAATCCTGTAACTCATACCCCCTCCCCGCCCCTGCCCGGGCTCTGACCCCAGAGAGAGGGGCTGGGCTGAGCAGGGCGGGGCGAAGGCTTCCTGAGAAGAGAAGGAGGCCCCTTTGGGCTTGGCCAAGACTAAACATCTCCTCCGACCCCAATGGGTGGGGGGCTTCCCTCCCCTAGTCCATCTCAGGCCAGCCCCTCCCCTCCCCACCCTAGCTACAGGCCTGGAAAGGAAGGGGAGTGGAGCACCCAGGGCTGGTACCCTGGCGGGAAAGTAAACTGCACAGCGAGTAGAAGGAAGGGTTTACAGGGTCTGGGAAGAGAGTGGAGGCTGCACGGGTCAGGAATTGGGAAAACTTGCACCAGCAAGTGCAGCTACATGGGTCCTGGTTGACCCAGACTCCTGGCACCTTTGATTCCAAGCCTTTGTGCCTCTCTCTTCTCATCTTTGGCCAGGCCCTTTGGGCCCCCACCTTTCTGCTTAGTCAATGGCTGCCGGTATGTGACAGAGTTAAACCTAAAAGTCAGGCCTGGCAGCCAGTGAAACTAGGCCGGGTTAAGGTTAGGGAGTCTACACAGGCTTAAGGATGCATCGATGCTTGGGCGCGTAGAGAGGCCTAGGTCTTCTAGAAACCTGCGGTTGTGGATGCACTGGCTCCAGAGAATCCCCAGCAGCTCGGATCCATGCTCTGGAATAGCTGGCTGCCCTGGTGATGCCACAGGATTTGGGGGGGGGGGGGCGGCGCTAAACTGAGGAAAGGGAGCGAAGGTGGGAGCTTTGCAGTTGTATTTGTGTAGAACTTGTCAGACCCAAGGGCTTGGCCTGGGAGACACTTCCCTTGGCGAAGCGAGTACCCTGGAGCTCAGACTCCCCAGCCTTCGGTTTTCAGGTGGGCCGAGGCGCTCATCCACAAGCGTTTGCCACTCCGCTATGACCTGGCTGGCAGGCCCAGAGGGGCACGGGTCGCGGGTTGGCCTGCAGGCTTTGTGCCGCTGGTCCCCGAGTGTGCGCAAGGCGCGGAGCATCCAAATTGACACCATATGTTTTCCTATTAGAAGCTTTGCGGTCGAATTCTAGGCGCATAATCATCGCCACTGGGCGAGAACGCCAGCCGTCCCTAGGGAAGGGACACAATGATTGAGGCTTAACCTCTAAAGGGGAATTTAGAGCTATGTTTCTCCGCTGCCATTTCGATGCTGGCTGAAGCGCCTTGGCCCAGTGTCCCTCGGACCAGCACATGCTGGGCTGCCGATGTGGAGGTGCTGGCCACGTTATTTTGCAATATTTTGCAATAGAGGAGGAGGAAAATCTACGCTCTGGCATCTGTAGATTGGGAATTACCCTAGCTTTGGTTGGAAAGTTTCTCTTGATTTCTCTGAGACGGCCTTTCTTTTTCTGGGAAGGTTTGCCCAGAGACGGGCCTCCATAACCTGCGTGGTAAATGAGACTTAGAAAACCAAGGTAGAAGTTAAAGAAAATTTAAGAGAAACCGGAAGCGCAGGGTAGGCCTTGCCTGGTTGGAGAAACGACTGTCTCCTGCAATGTGCAATGTACCCTCTTGCACTGGCCCGGGCCGGCCGGAGCCCAGATCCCTAAACGCCTGTCACTTCTCATCGAATTGAGGCCCCGCCCCCCCCCTCGGTGAGCTATAACCCCCCTCCAGCCTCAAGCCTCGGGCTACCCTGAAAACGCAGCTCCCCTCTAAGGGGAGACGAGTGCAGTTCATTCTCGTCTGAGTGATCTACAAATAGGGACGGAAAGGGTCGTTTTATCACGGTCCCGTTTGTCGTGACGATGCAATTTCCCGGAGCGGAGCACTGTCACAAAGTGACAAGGCTGCCACAAGCGCCCCGACTGATCTTTTCAATTAGCCTTCCATGCATGATCCGGAGCGACTTCCGCCTATTTCCAGAAATTAAGCTCAAACTTGACGTGCAGCTAGTTTTATTTTAAAGACAAATGTCAGAGAGGCTCATCATATTTTCCCCCCTCTTCTATATTTGGAGCTTATTTATTGCTAAGAAGCACAGGCTCTTGGAGTCAATTTATCAGGAGGCTCCAAGGAGAAGAGAGGAGAAGAGAGGAGAGAAGAGAGGAGCTGGAACCACATCTTCTCCTGAGAGAGCTTCTGTCTAGAGACGGGGCTGCAGGTTGGAGATGTCTGAGGAAGTGGAAAGAGGGGATTGGCTTTATTTGTATGCCTGTTGTTTCCTAGGAGGATAATTCAGGGAGGCGCTCCTTCCCTCGCCCTAGTCTCTAAGACCAGACAATGGGATGAGGTTGTCAGACAAGAGTTGAAGGAGGGACGGGTGACACTGTGATATGGTCTTTTTCTTTCTGTTTTGGGTTTCTGTTAATATTCGTGTCTTTGGCTGAGGGGGAGGGCGGAGTTCAGCAGTGGAAGTAAAGCCAGTGGTGGGGGGTGCATAGACTCCAGGCTTTGCTCGCCAGCGGGGGCAAGCTGACCACTGTGGGGATGGGGGCTTCCAATCCTGTCTGCTGTGGAGGCACGGATTGGGGCTCACTAGCTACAAATTTGTCTTTCGGGTTCTTTTCTATTATTACACACACACACACACACACACACACACACACACACACACACACACGGTGCTAAATCTCGATGCAAAGGTTTATGATATGCTGCCTAGCCGCTTCAGAGCTTGGGATTCGCAGTGCTGTTTTAACAGGGCAGAGACTCCAGTGTGGACTCTGTGGTGGCACTCAGAGGTGATGTGTAGGGAGGAGATATTAAGAGCTGTTGTATGCCCCTTGTGGGTTCCAAGCAGGTCTGGATTATGAAGGGGGCAATGGACTCAGGGGACTGGGGTGATGGTGGTACTGGGTGGATATGTTCCTGGGTATTTTCCCAGTCTGACGATAGTCCAGTGGGCAGGGTCAGTCTGTATTAAAGCTGGGCTGCCCAATGCCCTGCATGGCTGGTGGTCCTATTGTTGGTTTTTTGTTTTTGTTTTTGTTTTTTTAATTTTAAATCAGGACCTGATTGCTGAGGTTCGCACAGGTTGGCAGGGAGCTGAGGTTGCATTGTGCCTCTTCTTCTTCTTCTTCTTCTTCTTCTTCTTCTTCTTCTTCTTCTTCTTCTTCCTCCTCCTCCTCCTCCTCCTCCTCCTCCTCCTCCTCCTCCTCCTCCTCCTCTTCCTTCTACTACTTCTCTTCTTGCTCTCCTCTCCTCCTCCTTTCCTCAGGTCACAGCGGAGTGAATCAGCTTGGTGGTGTCTTTGTCAACGGGCGGCCACTGCCGGACTCCACCAGGCAGAAGATCGTAGAGCTAGCTCACAGCGGGGCCCGGCCGTGCGACATTTCCCGAATTCTGCAGGTGATCCTCCCGTGGCTGTCCCACTCGCTGCCCCCTACCCCTGCCCCCGCGGCCGCCCTCTTTTCATTTCTTACTGTAAACGCTACTAATTATGGACCCCTACCCTCACCCACTTCATCCCCACCAACTCTCCTACCTTCCGACTTTCCCCTCTCCTTCCACCATGGTCCCTGTCTCTTTCAACCTCACTCAGTCAGTTACGTAAGATAATTCATCTGCGTAAGAAAAAAAGTGTGAGAATTTAAAAAAATATCTTTTCATTTAGTAAAGACATTCATTATGGTAACAGTGTAAAACTGTAATGAGCTGAGTTATATAAATTGGGATAATCTCATTCCCCTCTCCCCATCCCGCGTTGACCTCAGATTTTGGGAGATGTGTTTGCATTTTTCATGCATATGAAGAATGTACATGGATTTTCAGAAGGCAAATGCTGTTTACTCCTCTAACTCACATTGCTCAACTGGGCAAACATTTAAGGGAAAAAGATAAAATATTCAGTTAGTTTTCCCTTTGTTCTTTACAACATAATATTACTTTCAGCAAGCTCTGCACACACACACACACACACACACACACACACACACACACACACAGTAACCTGACTTTGTTTTGATGCATCTTCACACAGTGTTTAGGAAAATAGTTTTAAAAGCTTTTAAGATAATTCAAAGTGTTTAAAAGTATCCTCCTATTTGTAGGTTTAGGGCTACAAATGTAATTTTAAGAAAGAAAGCTCTCTACAGTAAGTTCTCGTACCATTGAAGGTATATTTTTGTGTTATAGACCCATGCAGATGCAAAAGTCCAAGTGCTGGACAATGAAAACGTAAGCTTGTCATTGTTTAATGCATACTTAAACAATTTTATTTTTGTCTTGAAATTATTAATAATGTGGTTTTCTGTCCACTTCCCCTATGCAGGTGTCCAACGGATGTGTGAGTAAAATTCTGGGCAGGTATTACGAGACTGGCTCCATCAGACCCAGGGCAATCGGAGGTAGTAAACCAAGAGTAGCGACTCCAGAAGTTGTAAGCAAAATAGCCCAGTATAAACGGGAGTGCCCGTCCATCTTTGCTTGGGAAATCCGAGACAGATTATTATCCGAGGGGGTCTGTACCAACGATAACATACCCAGTGTAAGTTCATTGTGAACATTTGCCTTCCTTGCCCCAAGCTCCTCACTCGCTCCCTCTCTCTGTCACCTCTTTCTTGATCTCCCGCTCTTTCCCCTCCCAGTGTCTGGCTGTCTCCTCTCTTTCCTGATTTGCACGGGTCTCCATGATACCTAGGGGATAGTGAGAGGTGTGCTTTGACTTTTTGACCATCCGGAAAATGGGTGTCAAGTGTGGGGAGTTGTTCACTTCATTTGCATACTGACAACCAGGGCTTGAAGGAACTGGGGAGAGACACTGGAATCCAGGAGGAAAATGAAAATGAAAACCAGATTCTAACTGTCCCCCCCCCCCCCCACTCAAGCACACGCCTGGAGCTTCTTTCAGGAAACGTGCATCCGTTTATGTTCTACAATAAAATAAACCTCTAGATTAAGTTGAAATCTTTTATCGGGAGTCTTTGAACAAAGCCAAGCAACCCAGTGAGCTAGGTCGTTAGCGATATCTACAGAGGTGAAGGATTGCTCCTTTCTCTTTATCCATCTTCATTTCCAGGAACAAAGTGAA
This sequence comes from Peromyscus eremicus, assembly GCF_949786415.1. Taxonomy (NCBI): domain Eukaryota; kingdom Metazoa; phylum Chordata; class Mammalia; order Rodentia; family Cricetidae; genus Peromyscus; species Peromyscus eremicus. The sequence goes on from NC_081419.1 coordinate 80,555,465, forward strand.
AGTTGACATTTTTACCACATAATAGCTAAAAATCCAGAGTACCCCAGGGTGGCTGGGAGCTTTTGCATGTGTGGTGGGTCATTCTTTAAAACTTGGGAGAGCTGAGAGGGGGACCTAAGAAGAGGTGACTGTGTCTTGCGGAGACACTACCATTTGGTTTGATTTGCAGGTATCATCAATAAACAGAGTTCTTCGCAACCTGGCTAGCGAAAAGCAACAGATGGGCGCAGACGGCATGTATGATAAACTAAGGATGTTGAACGGGCAGACCGGAAGCTGGGGCACGCGCCCTGGTTGGTATCCCGGGACTTCAGTACCAGGGCAACCTACACAAGGTAAAACTCAAGCAGCCATCCTCCTGTAACTCTTTCCTGGGCTCCCAGTGCCTAGGAGATATGAGGGCACTGCCCTGGAAGGCTTGGGTACCTCAACTCACACTTCGTGTAACTGGTGTATGTGAAACCATATTGTTGACTGTAAGGGTTATGTATGTCCACAGTGGTAGGAAGTGGCTAGGTGGTTGGTTGTGCATGTGCAAGGTCGAACCTCATGGCGCCCTATTCAAATTTGGTGTTAAAATGCAGTAGAGCCCACTTGCAGTGCAGGTGTGACAAATTAACACACTGACAGACTGCAAGGTAAACATAATTGTATCATTTGCTTCTGAAGTAATTGACAAATGACATGACTTTGAGTAAGGTGGTAGGAGAGGCTGACGTGCCCAAGCGCATCCCCGATTTGAAGTTCGCCACAGTTAAGTGGTGGTCTCCTCCCCCAAGTTTAACAACTTACCCCCTCCCCGCCTGTAGGTCCCAGTTCTTATTCTCTATGGGTGGCACTGGTTAGAAGTGGGGTAGGGAAACTGAGTACCCGGCTGTAGGTTCAGGGAGGGGCTCTGGGCCTGGGAGGACAGATGGGAACTATGTCATCCTGTCTCAGGTTCTGTGAGAAGGATGTAGGAAGAGGAGTGGGTGAGTCGGCTCTCTCCCCTTCCCACTCACACCGAGGTAACTTGGTCAAGAACAGGAAACAGTTTACTCCGAAGATTAATCGGTATTTGTTGTCCTTGTGACAAGGAGATAATATGCGGGATAATGGGACGTGGCGTCTCACTCCCGGGAGCACCACAGAGCCTGGGGGCTCAGGGCCGGTGGGCGACGCGGGGACTGCTCAGGGGCTGCTGCGAATCGGTGAGCTCTTGGACCAGCCCCGCGTGCAGGGCGCCTCCACAGAGCCGGGTTAGAGAAGGGAAAATCGGTAACAGTATGCGAAATATCTTGTACAAAGGATGCTTCTGTCACTCGCAAGAATTTGTTATGGGGACAATCCTGTCGCTCTGTAATTGCTCATTAGAGAACGTTTTGTTTCTCATTAAGGCGACATGAATAAGCGTCTAGTTGAAGGAGACAGCTGTAGAAATGTTCCACAAGAGACCTCTGGACACGATTCGGCACCAATTGCCAATTAGACATGTCAGTTTTAAGAGCAGAAAAACAATATAGGACGGACACTGGGACGATAGGGAGAAAAGCGCTCCTTTCTGGTTTCCCAGCGCCGCGGCTCCTGGCCAGGGCCGGGCTTCCTGATGCGCAGGCCCAGACTCCCTTGGGTGACCCCGCTCACGTAACCTCGAACCTGCAGCCTTCAGAGTTGGAGATCAGAGTGCTCACGGGTCCAGGGCTCTCTCTGCAGTCTCCAGTAAGACCAGCTAGGGAAAGATGTAGCCAACCCCCGCACCGACTGACCTTTGAAGCTGTAGGATTCCCGCACGCATACCCATAGGACACATCCCAGTGATGCTGGAACTCCATCTGGTGACCTTCCACTCTCCACCCCCAGCACTCCAGAGTCCTGTTGACCCCTTCCCCACCCACTAGATCGAAGGTGTCTCGGTTGTAGGCAATAGGCCCAGAAGCTCAGACCTATGAAGGCTGAGCCCAGAAGCCTCCACCCCTGGGTCTCCTAGGTGTTCAGAGCTCACATTTGCTTGGGGACCAGGGAATGAACATCGCTTTCCTGTTTCTAGGTGCCGAGACTAAAGTCCAGGGCAGTAGCTTCCACTAGAGGTAGCGCCGCCCGCTTAGAACAGATTTTCAACCCTGGGAGCAAGCAGAGCTACAGACAGACCGCAAGGGCCTGGTGGTGACCACTGGGGACGAGAGGTGGCGCTCGTTCAGGGTCTTTTAACTTAATGCAGCTGGTTACTAGAGAATACTGGGCCATACACTTCCTGAGCGTCCCACCCACCCACCCTGTTTACCCCCCACCTAAATGCTTTCTCCCTCTAGGCTCTCTGCCCCGCCTCCAGCGTGGGGTGGAAGCGTGGTTCGAAAGGAGTTTAGAATCTTGGGCGTGGGGACCTCGGGGCTCTGGTGGTGAATGTCAGTTCTCCAGGCTTAAGTTCCTGGGGATTCCTCTGGCCTTTTGGTGCTAAGAGGGTCTCCCTCCCTCCCTGGCCCCCTTTCCCGGCCCGAGATGCTGATCTTGGGTTGTAAAGAGTCCCTTTCCAGAAGCATAAGGAGAGGTTAGGTCTCTGAGGGAGACAAATATGGTTTCCATCTGATCTATGCCACGCGGCGGTGAATAAAATCCTGACGACGTGGCCTGACAATAACGAGACGACTCTATCCAGCCCCAATTCTCCAGCGATTTGGTGGTTTTAGGGATCACGAAGACACTTTTTCTCATCTCCTCCCCTCGCCCCAACCCCCATAATACCCAGGCCCTCTATAGGATTTAGTCAGCCTCCTTTCAACAGATGTTCAATGTTTTGATCCGCGCTCCAGAGCTGAAAAGGTTCCGCAACCGCGTTGCTATCTTTTCTTGCTTATTTTCCGCCTCACTGATTAAGACCCTAAGAAACTAAGGAATGATTTTATTTCCCAGCGTCTTTTTCCCCCTTCTTCTTTCTTTTCTGTTTCCCCCCTCTCCCTCTCTCTCTCCCTTCTCCTTCTTCCAGGAAACAAATCCCATCCCCTGCGTCAGATGGTCTTGGGGCTGGGATAATGGGAGGCGCTTTCACTCTCAGCTCGGATTAGGCAGGGAGGTGTACGGCGCCCATTGAAGGTCCCTTCTTTACGCCGCTAGGAGGGGACGCCTTTTAAAGGAGATATCTTAATTGTCTGCCACTTAGGTTTATCTTGTGGGGGAATTAGAAAGCTCTAACTTCTATTTTTAGTTTCTTAAAAGATTTAAGGGTGGAAGGTAAAGCCACTAAAGAAAAAAGAAAAACAAAACAAAGCAAAAAACAAAAAACAAAAAACCCCCAGCTCTAAGTGACCAGTCAATCACCTGGCTGCAAACAGTTGCTATTTTACAGCAGTGAACACATTTCCAATGTTGCTCTCTGGCTTGGTTAAGATGTGATGGTGGTCGTGGTGAATCCCGCAGCGTTTTCTCCTTGTTGACGCTGACTCCACTTTAAAAAAAAAAAAAATGAAAAGAAAAAAAAAAGATTTAAAGTGGCAGTTTTCCTGTTCCTATATACTTAATTTCCTCGTTAAATACCACTTCCCAAGCCAGTGTAAGCTCTAGGCTTATATCTCCGGTGCATGCTTGTGTATGAGCAGTGTCTGAGCTTGGAGGGCAATGAACATAATTCCGACGCTTTAAAATTAGGAGGACGTCAAGGAAGCAGATGAGAACAGAGAATGCTATCTGCAGGCGTCTTCTGAAGGAGACCTCCAGCTTTGTTTAATTGGCAAGATATAACACGCTAGAGAAGGGACAGGGGCGGGTCCAGGGCTTTCCTTTTGGATGGAGGCATGAGTGACCAGGCCAGATTGTGCTTCTGTTTTCCAAAAGCAGTAACCGATGGACTTTTCTGGTAGACCCAACAGCTTGTGTGTGTGTGTGGGGGGGGAAGCCTCCTTCACTGAATCCGACAATAAAAGGGACAGACCCTCTTCATTCCCCACCCCACTCCGAAAAAAACACTTTGAAAAGTCCTCCAGAGACCTGGGGCAGCAAATTAGTACAGCCACTTGTGCCCCTACACGTGAGTTCGGCGGCGTGTCTCCTCCAGCAGGCGACCCTCCCCTCCCCCACTCATCTGATGTAGGGCAGGACGCCTGCGGCTTGTTTACCAATACACGCTCCCTCCTCCTCTTCCTTTTCGTCCTTTTCTCCCGTCTCACCCGACCCTCCAATCTCTTTTTTTCCTCTCCACATTTTCCCCGCTGTCCCTTCTTCTACCTTTCGGCCATTATCTCTTTGAAGCACCCCCCCCTCCGCCCTTCCCCCACGCCATTCTTCCCCTTGCTTCCCTCCCTCCTCTCTCTCTCTCTAGCCTCTCTCCTTCCGCCTCCCCTCAGCCCCTGCTCTGCTCCCCATCCACCCTCCCCACCTCCCTCTACCCCCTGCCCTGGCCCCCCATCCACCACCACCGCCCAGCCAAGCGCCCTAAATCGCACCGAGGCGCCCGCTCTCCGGACAGTGATTAATGATAGCAGAGCAGAGAGGTTAACACACTTCGCTGAAAAGTCTGTTGACTGGGCTTCTTGTAACACAATGTGGCCCGCTGCACGCCTCAAGAGAATCCTTTTGTTGTCCGCGCTCATTGTGGCCTCAAAATTCTGCCCACGAAAGTTTGCCAACGCTCCTGCCCCAGGAGTTTAATAGTTTCCCTTACTCGCGGGGCATTGTGTGGTGCTGAAAAGCAGCCCCTCGCTATTCAAGTGTTGGTGGTCATCTCAATAGATCTCCAAGGGCCCATATGGTGGCCAGTGCCGATGAATCCGCCTGTTTAAATGGGGGAGAAAGTTGGGGTTTTAAAACATTTCAAAGTTCCTGAAAAGATCCCACTAGATCCTGTCACAATTCCCTGAACTCTTTGAAGGCGCTGCCTATTGTCTCCTGGTTATAAATGATATTCCTGGCCAAGTCGATTCCCACAGAGGCCTGGCAGCCCCTCCCCCCAAACTGGCCAAGTTTCTAGGATAGGGAGGGGGACCGTTCCTGTTGGTATCCCGTAGGGGCCACAGGCCTCGGGACCCAAGACTCAGCCTCCAGTGCCCTGGGAAGCCCAGCCAGGGCCGGAATCCTTCCCTTCTCACAGGCTTGCCGCCTTGCAGGCAATGTGCACGGGCTAGAGCCAGCTAGCCCAAGTGCATAGCTCTCCACCAAGCGCAAAGGAAAACAATGAAACTTTCCCTGTTTAATGATAGAAATTACATTAAAAGTGCTGGAAATGCCCTAATTAAAAATGTACCACTTAAATGATATGCCAAGGACTCAGCTGCAGCATAGCATATTTAGCTAGTTAGTGAACTCTCCACGATTTCTTTTTTAAAATTACACGTTAAAAATTTAAAAGAAATCTTACTTTTCTCTGGTGCAACACATTACAAAGAATGGACAGTCCTTTTATCTAAATATAAAATTCCATTTTCAGCAATTATAGCCTGTTCTTGGTGATGATATAATTACAGCTGTGCTCGTAATAGGTGTCAAGGCGAAACACACTCACACAATGGTTGAATAAAACTGCAGAACAATGCAAGCACTTCTAAATTCACAACCTTTAAAATGAAATTGACTGTGCAGAATTCAAATAAAAACTAGATAAATATTTTTTTTAAAGATTACAAGCTTGGTTTGGTTTCTTAATAGCATTTTCTACAAACCTATCAACATCTAATTGATTAGATAGGAATTACTGATTATAGATCAGCTGAAATCTTGCACATCACTCTATTTTCCCAACACAGCCCTAGGTAAATACTTTCTGTAGGGTGAGGGAATTGGGGGAGGCAAGTGAGGAGGCAGCCGAGGAAGATCCTTTGGCCTGGAAACTTTTTGGGTTGCTTTTTCATTCTCAGAAATGCTGCTTTGTGAGAGTACTGTCAGGTCTTATCTAGATAAATCCAGAAAGGAAAACGACTCAGGTACCAGTGTCCTTAAAGGAAGGCTAACACTTGATTGCTTCAGCAAGACTTGGTGGAGACTCAGACTGCCAGTCCTTGGGGTTCATAACTGCACCAAGTCCCATCAGGAGCCCCATGTCACTCCAGTTTTTCTTATTGTCCTCTTCTTTTTGTTGCAGATGGCTGCCAGCAACAGGAAGGCGGGGGAGAGAACACCAACTCCATCAGTTCAAACGGAGAAGACTCCGATGAGGCTCAAATGAGGCTTCAGCTGAAGCGGAAGCTGCAGAGAAATAGAACGTCCTTTACCCAAGAGCAGATTGAGGCTCTGGAGAAAGGTGATGGGAATTCTTCAAAGTAGAGAAGCCTTAAATCCAAGTAAATGCCACACCAACAGCACAAAGGACTAAATTTAGCCCGGGTCCTTTGCATAGAAGACTGAAAAGCCCCCCCCCCCCCCCTGCTCTTCTGTCTTCCCCCTCCCCTCTGGACATCTTTTCAGGGTGTGGAAGTGTATGTACGTTCTCTTTCTTTTCACATACCAGTAAGTTGAAAGATCAAAATTCTGACATACAAAGAAAATGATGTTCTGACTGTCTCAGGTCACAGATGGTGACACTGACTGAATGTCATTGCAAAGAAAACAACTTAGTCTGGTAGGAGAGTTCTTTCAAGTACAGTCAACACACTGTAGAGTTATTTGAAAGGAAATTGTTTGGAGGAGATGGGAGTGGCGTGGCAAAAGCCAGCTTGATCCGGCAATCAAATATTCTGTGTAGTTCTGGAATAACATATAAAATCAACTTACTCTTCCAGAGTTTGAGAGGACCCATTATCCAGATGTGTTTGCCCGGGAAAGACTAGCAGCCAAAATCGATCTACCTGAAGCCAGAATACAGGTACCCAGGGACTATGTTGGTTTTATGCATTGTGAGTCTCATACTTTGCCTTGTCTGTATACCAATCATTTATATAGCTAGTAACAGGGTCAGTTTGCAAAGACTCTCTTGTCCTAGGACAGAGGATGGTGGAAATGGAGGGGTTTTTTGTTTGTGGCAGAGCCTGTAGGGAGCACAGGGCTAACTACCCTGTTCCACGCATTTCCAGGTATGGTTTTCTAATCGAAGGGCCAAATGGAGAAGAGAGGAAAAACTGAGGAACCAGAGAAGACAGGCCAGCAACACCCCTAGTCACATCCCCATCAGCAGCAGTTTCAGCACCAGTGTCTACCAGCCGATTCCACAGCCCACCACGCCTGGTAACGGGAAATGCCAGCTGCCGAGAAATGTTCTTAAATCAGTTTGCCCTGGGCTCTCCCTCACCCTGTAATGACCTTCCATCTTTCTCTCTTTTCTCTTTCTCTCTCTCTGCAGTTTCCTCCTTCACATCAGGCTCCATGTTGGGCCGAACAGACACCGCCCTCACCAACACGTACAGTGCTCTGCCACCTATGCCCAGCTTCACCATGGCAAACAACCTGCCTATGCAAGTAAGAGAAACTGGCCACCTGCTGCACAGGACAAGGACTGGGTTAGGGCTTGCAGACCCCATCCGCTGCGCTTACCCCCTTGGGAGTCCTTCCTGTGACAGTGATTGGCTTGACCAGTCAACTCTGAGACAGTCAATCCAATCTCTTCGAGTTGATTGATTGCCTGATTGATTGATTCATGCCCTTGAAAAACAAACACTCGATTTGTTCAGCCAAGTTAATGTGCCTTTTATCATCATGTTAGCTGGGTAATTCTGGGTGGCAGTGAAGTCTGTTTTGGGTACCAATGAAGCTTGTGCCACAAAGCAGAAATAATCATGGCATAACATAAGATACTAAGATGTTCGTGTGTAAAAACTTGTGTTTATGTTAGTATGTTTGTATTAATAAATACAGAATCAGCAGAAGTTTACTGAGGATTAATTTTGGTCCATATAAGAAACTAGTGAGGAAGAAAAAAGGGGACTGAGAAGTGAGATTCCTCTTTACGCAGGTGAAATACATTTACAAGAAGAAGGAAACTAGTTTGTTCTAGATTTAAAAATAAACATGTAATAGAAAGTGTTTACTTGAAATTTAATGTGTGTGAGCTGTAGATGCTGTGACAGGTTGGTGGCAATCCTTGCTGCCTAGAAAGCTGCCGGCATTCTCAGTGCCCTGGCCTGTGCTCTTAGGGGTAGGTCCTGGATTCAGCTGGCATTTTCTAAGGTTAGTTGTACAGGGCTTCTGGGATGTACTAGACCTTTGTTGCTGGGGGCACTCTTGCTGGGGGGATTCTGATGGGTCTTCTCCATCAGTGTTCCTTAGTCTCCTGCTTGTGCCACCAATAGATAGCTAGGCCTGGTTGTATGAGATTGGCAGCAGGAGCCCCTGCTGGAAACAGTTCTGGGGTTACGAAGATTGTTTATTCTCCATTGAACATCTTTTTTGCCAGGTTTGGAATTCAAATTAAAATGAAAGTTTCCCAGTCTTCAGATTAATATTGGAACAGCTAGATCAGCAACTCCAGAGGACTTATTCACATGCTTCTTTTCCATTGCGTCTGCTTTTATTGGCCATAGTACAATTGATGTAAACAAAGGGACCAATAGTCCATTAGTTAGTATTGCTATAACTATCTTGGAATTTTCCAGAAGTCAGGTTGCCTAGAGGAAGTGATTGTAGGAATAAGAAACAAATGCAAGCTGAAATCCTGGCAGGGCCCTTTAGGCCTGCTTGCCTTTTTAAACTTGACATAAGCAGTCACCATCTGACTTTAATGAGGCCACTGAGTGCGTTGTGCAGTATTATATATTACAGCAACATCTAGGTTTCTGTGAGGGTGACATAATGTGCACATGAAAAAACAAAATGAAATAATTAGATAGATGCCCGATTATATTAAGCTTGCTTCTACATATAAAGAAATATGTTGAGTTAGTTTATTTCAAACACGGACTTTTAAAAATTATACAGATACAAAAGTAAGTGGCTTCATTAAACAAAGAAAATAAAAATGATCTGTGATTTTACAGTTCAGAGAAAATTCCTTTTTTTGTAACGGGGAGGGGTGATCTCTCTGTCAATGGCTTCATCTTGTTGACCAAAATCCTCTGTCTTACAAAGACTGGGCATCTTCCTCTGGACTTCCTTCAGCGGGTGTCAGTCTTTGAGAATGAGGATCTGGGGATGTGAAGCATTTGCAGAGCAAAGCAGCTGTTGCTGACACTAGGCTTCTATTGGCTCACCTCAGGAGTTTTCTCATCTCAAATAACCCATGAGGGCTCCCATGTGGGGTTTATCCTGGATCTGCATATTCCTTTATTTCTTGTTCAGTTTTGAGAGAGATTTATCTCCTCAACATTTCCATTTTTGAATGCTTAAAAAACAGCAACACACTTTTATGGATGAGACTCAATCAGGACTTTTGGGTCAGTTAAGAAGTCAGTTAATTCTCAGGTTGTATTGAAGTTACATTCATTCACTGACATTTTTGACTTCTTTAACCTGACTCCATTATGGTTGTGTCTTTAAAAAATCTCTAATCCTCCAAGTCCAGCACTGGAAGATTCCCAAGGTCCCTCCATCAAACTCTCCAAAGAGTTCCCCCATTGCTTTCTGCCCCACAGTTGAAATATGGAATTTGGGGATCTTAGCATTCTCAAATAGATCCAGGTTTATGGAAAGAGAGAATCTCTCATGCTAGTAACTCCAGCAGAGGTAAAACATAGTGCAGATTGCCAAAACCAGACGTTTGTTTGAATTTACTATGTTTCAGAAATTTGTCACACAGTTGGCTTTGCTCTGGTGGTGGATGATGATGAACTAAGCTTAGACTCATTATATGGAATTCTAGTACATTCCAAAGAGGCATCAGTAATGACCAGGCTCACTGGCAGAGGCCCTGGGGAGGAGGAACCCCAGGATGTGGTTGTGTGGTGTGGTTCCAGTAATCACAGGTTTTTCTTTCTCCCGGCAGCCCCCAGTTCCCAGCCAGACCTCTTCATACTCCTGCATGCTACCCACCAGCCCTTCGGTAAATGGGCGGAGTTATGATACCTACACCCCTCCGCACATGCAAACACACATGAACAGTCAGCCCATGGGTACCTCGGGGACCACTTCAACAGGTGAGCTCTCTGTAGCTGTGCAGAGGGGTCTACAGGGCCTCTTTGGCCAGCTGATGAACTGTACTGTTCTGTAGCTGACTTGAAAAGAAACTTTTGGTCTTGCATTAAGGGGTGTGTTGAGCATTATACTGCTCTTGCCTTTAGGGAACACTGACTGAAAAGGGAAATTCAGTTAAGTTAGTGAGCTGACACCATATAGGCAAAAGAGACATCATTTATGTTGGTGAATTGATCACAGAAATCGTGTATGAAGACAAGGCCCAAGATCAAATTTTCAGAAGACATCTAGGCCTGCGCTGGACAGTTGACAGGGTCCACTGAGCTTGATGTGGGTGCTTATTGGCAGACTTACACATCTTCTAGTTTCTTGATGCTGGCTGAGGAGGTACCACATGAGTCCTCCAGAGATGGCTGAACTGATGAACTTCCAAATGTTGGGGAGGTTGACTTGGGTTTCATGAAGTATGTGTGAACACAGTCTCTAGTTTCAAAAGGTCTCCTTTTCTTTCTAATGACTGAAAGTTTTTTCTTTTAATATAAAGTAGAAAAGAAGTGTTATGAGGTGTCAGCAGTTTTAGAAAGTTCACACTGTGTGCCATCTTCTAGAGTCTACCCTGTGGTTGTATTTTTTTGTTTTTTTTTTATTCATTTACAGGACTCATTTCCCCTGGAGTGTCAGTCCCTGTCCAAGTTCCTGGAAGTGAACCTGACATGTCTCAGTACTGGCCCCGATTACAGTAAAGAGAGCGAGCGTGATCAAGAGAGGAAACTGTGTTCACTCAGTCAGTGACGATGTGGACACAACAGTTGGGTGTTCAGGAAAGGAAGAGAAATCGCTGTTAGAAGCACTTCCCTTTGCAATTGTGTCCTGTATTGGAGCCTGGGAATGGACTAGAAACAAGGACCTTTGCACACAGAAGGCACGGCGTCAGTTGGAACAAATCTTCATTTTGGTATCCAAACTTTTATTCATTTTGGTGTATTATTTGTAAATGGGCATTTGTATGTTATAATGAAGAAAAGAACAACACAGACTGGTGGACCTTGGATCTGTGTTGGCTCATGTGGTTGTTTAAAGGAAACCATGATTGACAAGATTTGCCATGGATTTAAGAGTTTTATCGAGATATATCGAATACTTCTACCCATCTGTTCATAGTTTATGGACTGATGTTCCAAGTTTGTATCATTCCTTTGCATATAATTAAACCTGGAACAACACACATTAGATATATGTAAGAAATATCTGTTGGTTTTCCAAAGGTTGTTAACAGATGACGTTTATGTGCAAAAAGGGGTAAGATATAAATTCAAGGAGAAGTTGATAGCTAAAGGTAGAGTGTGTCTTCGATATAATCCAATTTGTTTTATGTCAAAATGTAAGTATTTGTCTTCCCTAGAAATCCTCAGAATGATTTCTATAATAAAGTTAATTTCATTTATATTTGACAAGAATACTCTATAGATGTTTTATACACATTTTCATGCAATCATTTGTTTCTTTCTTGGCCAGCAAAAGTTAATTGTTCTTAGATATAGCTGTATTACTGTTCACAGTCCAATCATTTTGTGCATCTAGAATTCATTCCTAATCAATTAAAAGTGCTTGCAAGAGTTTTAAACCTAAGTGTTTTGCAGTTGTTCACAAATACATATCAAAATTAACCATTGTTGATTGTAAAAACCATGCCAAAGCCTTTGTATTTTCTTTATTACACTATTTTCTTTTTAACCTTATAGTGTGGTGTTACAAATTTTGTTTCCCCATTAGGTTAACATCCTAAATCAATGCTTAGGTTCCCACACACTCCATTTTATAGCCTGATGTTTTACAGACATCAGAAGTTGGCAACGTATCAGGGGAAAGAAAAATCACTTACCGTTGTGTGGATTTGCATCCCACAACATGTGCAGAAAAATGGCAATATTTCCAGTTTATCCATTTATTTCATTTAAAAGCTCAAAGTGTAGAAATAATTTTAAAAAATGCAACAAGCGATTCACTAGGAGTTTTGCTTTGAATTGAAGCTGGCACTTTCAAACTGGGCAGCCAATCTCCACAGTAATTTCACTCAAGTATTTTCAAGGGTTGAGTTCTTCAAAGACTTTCTGCAAGCTGTTGCCTCTCCCAGATAACCCCTCTCCCTGTCCTGTCTCCCTCCCCTTTCACAAGAGGCGTCCTGTCCCACTGACCCCCTACAAAGCTGTTCCCATCTGAGTCTTGCTTTCTGTGCCTCTGTGGATGGTTGGAGGGTGGAGGGGGGCTGTTGCCTGTCCAGGAATAATGAGCGCAGACACATCAACAGACAACAACAAAGCAGACTGTGACTGGCCGGTGGGAGTTCAAGGCCTTCAGTCATTGGCAGCTTAAGCCAAACATTCCCAAATCTACGAAGCAGGGCCCATTGTTGGTCAGTTGTTATTTGCAAAGGAGCACAGATCTGATCATGCTTAAAGTGGCGGCACGCAGGGCAGGAATGCCTGAGCCCAACAGTGGATGGAAAAAAAACGAAATAAGCCTTTGTTGGTTAGAGAAAGGCCTGCCTGTTATTTTCTGTCTGTTCCGTGCAACACTTAAGTCAAAGTAGACATATTTTCTCCAGTAAAATTCAGTGAAAAATGTGTGCGTGTGTGGGCCCTGACCGTCTGGATTAAAAATATTTAAACATGGAGAAATGTCTGGGGGGAAAGACACTTCCATGGATTTGAACTCTGATTTTTTTTAACCCCCAAAGGCAAATGATAAGAAATAAATGATTTGAGGATTTCAGTATGACCCTGCAGTTCAACATCTCTCATTTGGTAGTTAAGGTCTTACTTCCGGACAGGTCACTTAGGTCTATCAGTTTTAGTCTAGCAGAGTTACTTTATGTTTGGAGAGGTCATTCTAACTGGCTTGCCATTTTTGTGTGTGTGCTTTTGGTCACTGTCCATGTCAGCCTGCACTGCCTGCTGGCACCTATACACTATTGGTACAATCGCCCTTGTAGACATTTCCACCTCTTGACATTTTGCAGCCTCCATTCCCTGAGGGATGTGTGCCGAGGGAACTGTCAGAAAAGGGCTATGTTGCAGCCACTGCTGGCTGCCTTACTTCTTCCTCAGGAAAAAAAAAAAGAGCAGTTTCCAACTGGCTGTGATTTTGGCTGGGGTCAGGCAGCCCGTGCTGGCCCATGGCTCTGCTGAGTAGAGCACACAGACTACAGAGAACAACAGCACATGGAATTCTGGGTGTAAGATCTGAGAGTGCTATGAGAACTGAGGGTCTGGATGTGTGCAGTTGGGCACGTATACAAGTCCTCAGAGGGTCAAGACTGCCAGGGCACAGTGGCCCAGCCTGGTAGATCCTGAAGGGGGGATGCTCAGCTGTGGAAGCCTCTGGTTGAACAGGATGAGAACAGCCTTGCCTTCTGCCCACATGCACCCTAGAGAGATGAGCTAGCTGTCTGTATCCTAGGCTGTGTGGTCCCAGTGCCTGGGAATTGGCTTTTGACTCCCAGTAATCATTTTCATTTGTTGATTCACTGACAGGTATATTTATAGATTTGGCAATGGAAAATCTGCAGGGATGTTTTAGTGCCATTTTCCAGGACAAAGACCAAGTTTTATGACATCCTCTGTGCAAACAGCTTACATTTTATCTCAAGGTTTGACTGACTTAGGGACATCAGGTGAATGGAGAGTTCAATCACTCTAGATGAGTGGTTTTCAACCTTCCTAATGCTGCGACCCTTCAATACAGTTCCTCAGGTTGTGGTGACCCATCCCTAGCCATAATTTTATTATGGCTGTTACTATATCATAACTGTAATTTGCTGCTGTTAAGAACTGCAATATAAATATCTGATATGCAGGAATGAACCCTGTGAAAGGGTCATTCAACCTCCAAAGTGGTCTCGACCCACATGTTTAGAACCACTGCTGTAGGTGAAAACAACTTTGTTTTGTACTGCGATGAAATTCCAAGGATTTCCCCTCCCCCAAAGCTGTACCTTCCAACAACTCTTACATGGTGGTGAACAACTGGCTTCTCAATGGTGCTTACATCATCTCCTCTTCCTGCTTAAATGAAAGATCATTGGGTTTCCTAAAAATTACATCTATGGTATTAACATTTAGCTTTGTTCTGCAAGCATTTGCTGTCGCAGAATGGCACTGATCATCTCTATTCATGTCTTTGTGCTCTGGGCCTTATTGTTCTCAAGAAAAAGTATCTTTTTCTTGAAGAGGTGATCTCTATATTGATTTGATTGATGGCAAATACACATTATTCTGATTTTCAGTAACTTTTTTTGGCCTTGGTCATACATGACTAAACTGCTCATTTTTCAAGTTCAAAGTGTAAATCTTTAGAGTTTATATTGCTTAATTCGAATACTGCTAGTGGTGACTATCTTTGGACCATAGTAACATGATGTCTTAGAGATGACATTAATAATGGGCTTAATCGATAGGGGTTTCCCCACACACCCTTGCTGTAGGTGTATGCGTATGTCCCATTCATTGAAATGAAAAGACAGGGAATCAACAGAATACCCCTTGCTTTTGAAGCATTTTCATCTGTTCTGGTGTAAGCACAGGAAAGTCCTGGGCATAGTACTAAAAAATAAGTAAAAAACAAGATAAGAAAAGTGAAAACAAGATAAGAAAAGTGATCTCATTCAGCGGCTGTTAACAAGAAATCCAGAGAGTCTCAGAGCCCTATACCTGAGCAATCTACAGGAGTCAAAATATTGACCTCATGTTAAAGAAAGGCAGATCTAGCACAAGGATTAGGACTACCACAAAGGGCTTTGGGGTTCACGCACTGGAAACATTGAAAAGATATAGAGATATTACAGATATTCTATTTGACAGTGGTAAGTATTTATATTCCAGACAAGTTAAAATCTATGAATAGAGCATACATTTCATAATACATTAGAAGTACATGCATATATACAGTAGCATATAATATATAGAGATACATTATATGTTAGCATTTGAAAAACAATATTTTCATGTAGGAAGTTATTGGGGTAATAAAGAATAATTTCCAGATGAAGAAAAACATATTTTTAGAATGGGTTTTTATCAGAGGAAAACAAAACAAAATAGCACCATACATCTGTTTCCAATATCAGCAGCTTCTTCATCAATATCATCATCATCATCATCATTATTATTAAAATATGCTGAGGAAATCTGAGAAACAAAGTGGTGGATGTAGTATTTTTGGAAAGCCAGCTATTCTATTTATTTAAGAGTTTGAAAAGTTTAATTTCTGTTTAAACTAAGGGTTCAAATATGCTTACTCAATTTCTAGGGCATTTATCTATTTGTAAAGTGCATATCTACTAGTAATTGACTGTTAATTTTATAGCTATAGCCAAGAAGCAAAGCAAACCAATGATCTATTAAGTATTTTATAAGCAATTTACTTATCTGATGGCTTCACACTTTCTTTCCAGTCAAATGCCATATAATTGTGCTGCTGTGTGTTTGTGTAAAATGAGTCACAACAGGGTAAGAGAAAGGTTAGTTATTTTAATAATCAAACATTCACTTCAGTTTATCCACTATCTGTTAAAGGACAGCTGGGCTTTTGTGGATACCTGTGCAGCATGATTTATTATCTAGGGAGGAAATCAATTTTTTGAAGTTGTTTTAAATCTTAAAAGTACCTCTCCTCAATATAAAAGCCCTTTAATTTTAACTGACAGATCAATTCTGAAACTTTATTTTGAAAAGAAAATGGGGAAGAATTTGCGTCTTTAGAATTAAAAGGTATGAAAAAAATAAACCAGACATTCTAAAAAAAAAAAAAAAAAAGAGTCAACTTGATTTTTTTTAGTGCTAATGAAGTCGTGGTGACAAAATAGTTGTCTTTTTGATTTTATCACAAAAAATAAACTGGTAGTGACAGGGTATGATGGAGAGATTTGACATCCTGGCAAATCACTGTCATTGATTCAATTATTCTAATTCTGAATAAGAGCTGTATACAGTGTGTGTTTATGCTACAGTGGGCTTTTTTTTTAAGTGACTGACATTCATCATATTGGTTAGACAGTTTTAAAAACCTAGTCTTTGTTTTCTACAATGTTGTCAAGAGCAAATAGAGTATAATTTGTGGTATATTAAAAGGAAACTGCTTAAAATGTTAGTTAAAGGTGCTTCAAAATATTCTAATTTATTTGAAAATGTATTTTGGAAATTCAATTTCTGCCAACAGATGTTAAACATCTTTTTAAAAAACTTGAGTCTTTAAATACATGCGAGTTGCCTTTTAACTTTCACTTTGTACCTATGATCTGTCAAACCCTTCAAGAATATGGACCTATGACACCAAACCCTAGTGCGTTCTATGAAAACTTGTTCCATATGCTGTGTTCCCAAGACATGTTACATGTTAGAGATTCATTAGCATGCTCAGCCAACGCTCATGGTTAACAAAGGGTTGAGGTGACACAATGGAAGTCTGAGTTCCTTTCAGGTTTTCACGGTGTCTTAGACCCACGTTCTGTAACCTGCTCACCGGGCTTCAGGACACATCTTTGGGACCCCAGCATTAGTGGAGCTGCCAGCTTGAATTTCAATCTTGAATTTTGTCTGTTGAAATAATTTCACAGAACTGGTGTTCATTATTTAGAACTTTAGAACAGCAGTCCACCCAGCTATTTTTGTGCAGTCCATCAGGTTCTGTGTATACTATTGTGTGGGCTAATTAAGACAAAATCCCCCAAATACGGCTGTTCGGTCTTCATCACTTGAAATAGCAGGATGCACAAATGCAAACAGAACATTCTTTAAAAAAGGCTTAGCAGTTTTTGGTGACTTTTTCAGAAACACAGAGCAATGTATCCCACACAACTTGAATTCCTGTTCTATACTCTGTGGGTGAGCATGTCTGTCACCATCATTCACGACACCATCACTCCATCGCTCCAGTCCACATGAACCAATGACCACTCTAAGGCACATCATGTTTTGGGGTATTTTTTGGTGTTTATTTAAAAATTAATTAGTATTTTAAAATACACAACAGCAGCTAAATGTCAAATGATGGTATTTCTGCTCTATTGTTTTTGTACAAAAGTTGGTGGAAAAAACAAACAATGAAACAACCCAAACTGAAGAACGGTGGTTCCGTTTGAAATCCCATGTTTTTCAAAGACTGGAGGGTCAAATCATTAAGAAAAATATTTACATAAGCTATTTGCAATCATAATTAGGGTGTCAGATAATTCCGCATGCAGTTACTAAGGAGGATTCCCTAGAAGTCCAGGTGCTTCTTGCCTCCGGCCATCATGCCACAGCCTGGGCCCAGCAGCTTGGCGGAGTCTGCCAGATCCTGTTTGCTTGAACGGCTCACTGTGTCTGACAAGTCTGGAGGCAAATGCAGTCGCTGTGGTACATTGTGAGAGAAGGAAAGAAGAAAAAAAATTAATTTTGCTTTCCCCACACACTTCAGAATACAATATTATGCTCTGTTGATCAGCATTTAGTCTTGCATATGAAATCTCTGCTAAAACAATTCCTCAGACGGAGCCCATTATCTTCATATTCCATTCTGACTAGGTTTTTACAAATTACAGCTACTATTAGAAACTGGACCAAGATTCTCAGTGGAATGACTTCAGAGTCCAAAACCAAATCTAGTAAGATTTTTCTTTCTTAGGTAGGAATGAAAACATGCAAATGCACAAACTGAAAAAAATATTGTAAGTTACAATATTTTCTTTTTTTTTTTTTTTCTGGTTCTGTTTTTGCCAGGGTCCTAAAATGCGTTTTAATCAACTATGGCTTTTCAGGAATGGTGGAGTCCCACAGATGCTTGCTTCTCTTTGTGTATAAGTTGACTGCTGACTCTCTTTCATGACTATACTTTTTCTAGGAACTGACATTTGTCACAGACGTATTGGCACAGCGAGAA
This sequence comes from Peromyscus eremicus, assembly GCF_949786415.1. Taxonomy (NCBI): domain Eukaryota; kingdom Metazoa; phylum Chordata; class Mammalia; order Rodentia; family Cricetidae; genus Peromyscus; species Peromyscus eremicus. The sequence continues at coordinate 80,573,342 of NC_081419.1, forward strand.
CAATGCTGCTGGACCGCAGTGCTTGCCCTGCGCACAGGTGAGCTAGCCGCGGCCCTGACTCCAGGTTCGCCTCGGTGCAGAATACTGGAGTAGGCTTTCAAAAGCGGGGTTGGCTTTGAGTACCCAACTCCTGCTTTTATCTTCCCCAGATGAGGGCTCACTTAAGCAGACCTACCCCACAGCCAAAACTGCAGATGTTACTGTGGTTAGAAAAAGACACTTACAGTTTTAAAACAATGTTTTTCTTTTGAAAGAGATAAAAGCCAGAGATGGCGGTGCACACCTTTAATCTCAGCACTTAGGAGGCAGAGGTAGTTGGATCTCTGAGTTCAAGACCAGCGTGGTCTACAAAGCTAGTTCCAGACCAGCCAGAGTTATTACACAGAGAAACCCTACCTCACATGCCTACTCCTCCAAAAAAGAGAGAGAAAGGAATATAAAATTATTTTAATTATCAGCCCCCCACCCTCACACACACACACACACACACACAAATAAAAATTTAGTTGGGAGGTAGAGGTAGGATAGATCTTTGTTGTGAGTTTGAGGCCAACATGTTCTGCAAAATGAGTTTCAAGCCAGCCAAGGCTACATAGTGAGACCCTGTCCCCCCTGCCCCCCCAAAAAAAATCAAAATTAAAAGAAGGAGTTGACTTTCCAGATTAGTGGATTCCACATGAAGAAACATGGCTGGAAAATATTAAAAAAGAAATGATCTGTATTGAACACACAGAGACTTTTTATATCATTACTACTCTCTATTCAATGTAACAAACATTGATTCACTTGGCATTTTCATTGTATTAGGTATTACCATAGTCTACAGGTCATTTAAAGTTTCTAGGGAGATATGTGTAGTTATAGACAAACACCATGCCATTGTATAGGAGGGGCTTTGGTATGCACAGATTTTGGGATCTGCAGGGGTTTTAGAACCGCTCCTCTAGGGTGATAAAGGATGACTCTCTCTGTTAGGTGAGGCACAAAACAGGAGACCAGGGCCACAGGCAAGACAGGATAGGCTAGTGTTCGATCACAGGCAACCTGGCTGAGACCTTCATTTGGAAGACTCTCTTCAACGGAAAAAAAAGGCTAGGACGGTTTTTGTCAAAATGTTTGCCCACAAGCATATGTTCCTGCTAGATGCTTTCCTGATGAAAGGCTTCCTTGTTGTCATGTAAACACAAGCTGTGTGTAAATAATCAAAATATTTAGAGACATTTGAGATAATTTATGAAAAGGTTCTTCCTGGATTTGTTTGTCTCAGATACAAATGCATTTCAAATGAAAACCGAGGCATGGTCAGCAAAGATGTCAAGCAGGTGAAGAAGGTCAGAAAACCTGGGACATTCACACAGAACTCTTCATTTCACTTCAGCATTCAGCCTGCCGCTTACTAAGTAATTGTTTCTTGAATCTCAGATGAGACTTACTTGTTCCCACACAATTCCTTCAGTTCTTTGTACTCTAGCTTGTTCTATAGAAGATGTCAAGCAGAACTGAGACCAAGATAGGCTGAGCGGTCTAAAAGGAAGCATGGCACCCGGGTCTGAGGCTACGAGTGTCTCTGCAGTGTTAAGACAGTCCCTGACCACAGAAGAAGCAGGAGGAAGAGACCTTTAATTGTATCTGTGTTTCACTGCAAGGGCTCAGAGTTGTCGCTGATGAGCCCAGAGGAAAATGAGCAGCACATATGCATGGTTTGAGTTACCGGAAACTTACAGAGAGTTACTGTGTACACGCATGCACACTTGGGTGGCACTGGAACCTACCAAATGGTAGGAGTAGCCTTGTGGAGCCAACTCAACAACCAGAATCTGGAAGGCAATCTGAAGTGAGCATAGCACCTTCCACACACCCGGTTACCTATAGCCATGAATAAGGCGAGTGCACAAATCATCCTCAGAGTGAACTCACTCTCTGGGTTACGGATACAAGAAAGGCAGAGGAGAAAGCTTTACAGAGATGGGACCTGAGTGGGCTCTTAAGTGATGGCCTCAGTCTTCACAAGGAGAATGGGATCCGCCCAATAGCAGGAGCAGTGTAATATAAGGCTCAGCCTGCATGACTAATCTAAGCAGGAAAGCAAGTGCAGTTTATCCAGGACTAGCAAAATCAAATATATTTTAGGAGCTCAACTATTTGCTTAGTGACTGCCTAAGCAATTTTCTCTCCCCACTTTATCCAGGCAATGAGTGAACCAATTGGCCGAATGCCCATCATTGGAAAAAAAAAAAAGTGACATGTGACATGCTTGGAAATCTTTTGGGTTGAATGGTCTTAAAGAAAAGTCACATATTATTCATGTGCTACTTCTGATCATAAACATTTGGGGTAATATGAGTAATCATTCCTAGCCAAACACTTCACTGTAAAGCTGGTTATATATTCTTGTCCTCTGAAAAAGCCCAAAGAGGGCTGGGAAATCCATGCCTCTGTGTGGTTTCACTTGCTTTTGCTTTTCCTGAATGTGGTCACCACGCAATGTAAATTCTTGAGCAGAGTGTTTTGTTCTCTGTCCAAGCCTCCCGTGTGTGCCACATCAGTGTGATGTGAAGCAGCCAGGAGAGGAGCTCAGGTCCCAGCCTCGCCAGGTGTGTCAGGGATCTCTCCTAGGAGGCTTCCAAAGCCTGCACACACTTGACATGTAAATGCTCAGGTGCCGCTGCATCCCAGATCTGTCTTCTGAAAATGTATGCTGCATGGTGACCTTCTTTATGACAAACAGCAAGGCTGTAGCGTGGATAAACTTTTAGATGTTGAATTTCACTGAATAACAGTTTAAATAAAAATGACTCAAATAAAAATGAATAGGATGAATGCATGCAATGAGTCTCAACATTATAAACCCAACCGGAAGATTCATGTGTCTGTTTTTTATACCCGAGCAAAGGCCAAAACAAAAATGGATCTCTCATCTTGAGCCGAATATTTTTTCCATCTAATTTTGTTTCCTCAGATTTGGAGAGGGAAAGATTGTGCAGATGAGGAGGGGATGGGTATCTGGTTGGCTGGCAGCCTAGTTTTTGTCTTAGTACCATATCTGTATGGGTAGAGAGAGGTATGGGAAAATAGGAACTCCCATGATTCCCACAGGAAATTGGGGAATTTGCAGGGATCTGATGCAATCAATGGCTTCCCTTCTGTCACTGTATAGGAGGAAACAGCATACTAAAACACTCTGGCAGATTCAGGAGTTTCTGCCAAAGGCATCTGCATTCCACAGAAAGCCAAGGCTAGAACCCAGCAGCAGAAGGGACTGCTGGTGGCTCTAGGGCATCCCAAGGAGGACAGGACTTTGAAGTCCTTCCCAAAGGCCCGCCTTTCCATTTTCCTGGGCTTAGCCACTATCTATTTGTCTCTTCTGGACCAGCAACAAACCGATCCTATAGACACATAGAGTGGGGTTTCCTGTCTTTTTTTTTTTTTTTTTTTTTTTTTTTTAAAGATTTATTTATTGTGTATACAGCATATGTGACTGCAGGCCAGAAGAGGGCACCAGATCTCATTACAGGTGGTTGTGAGGCACCATGTGGTTGCTGGGAATTGAACTCAGGACCTCTGGAAGAGCAGTCGGTGCTCTTAACCTCTGAGCCATCTCTCCAGCCCCGGGGTTTCCTGTCTTAATGGTCCCCTTACTAATTCTTTTTCTCCCCAACTGCCAGACCAGTGCTCAGCACCCACAGTCCCCAAACAGAAGGGCCAAAATAATTAATGGAGATCACACCTGGACTTGAGGCAAACTGAGAGTAAATACCCACTAAAGTCAGTTTAGTCAATTTATAGTTTTCATAGTTTGCCAAAAGAAAACTACCAGGCACTGTCTGTTTTCAGAAAACAGTTGATGGAGTGCATTTTAACCCTTAGCAGTTGGATAGGGATTTGTCTACATCTTTTACAACTTTCTCATATTCCCTGGAAAGCCAGTTTGTGTTGCTCAGAACCATGGGACATTAATCTTTCAGAATAGTTTTCAATATATTTTCATATTCTTTTAAAAATTAAGAAATTGAATGGGAACTGGTTCATACCTGACGGGGGTCTATGTTGGTTCCCTAACTGAAGATCTGTCACTTTGCCCCAGTGTCCAAGGCCCTGCCAGAGACAAAGCAGAAGTCAAGGTGCAAGAGCTCTGGGCATGGAGGTGGAGTGAAAACATGATTCCTGCCTTTGTCCTTCACTTTTAGGGCGACCTCTCATAAGCCAATAACTTGTCAAAGCCCTAGTGTGCTCATGCATATGAAGGAACAACTGTCTCCTCACAAGATGGCCATGGACATCAAATGACATGTACAGATACTTCATGGACTATCAAGTACTATACTAACATATTTAAACCTCTTTTGCTAAAAAATAGATTTCAGGGGGCTCAAAAAATACATGTAGTATAACACGATAAAAACAAGTGAGTTTACAAAGTGAATCTAGAAGTATAACTCACTATACATAATTATAAATGACAGCAATTTAGTTACTAGGTCTCAGAATATAAGCAGAACCTCAATATTTAGTATATATTATCCCCCCTCCATTGTAGCTCTGTAAATAAACATAAAGGAAGTTGCACCCACAATTCCCTGCCTGGCTTCTAGACCAGTGTCAAAGTGCATGGATGTATTAGAAAAGTATGGTGGTTTGAACGAGAAACGCTTCCCATAGTATTGGGCATTTGAACACTTGATTCCTAGTTGGTGGTGTTGTTGGGGAGGTCTATGTGGTTCAGCCTTGCTGGAGGAAGTGTGTCACTGGAAGCAGGTTTTGAAAGTAAATGCCTTACCTACCAGTTTGCCCCTCTGCTTCATGCTTCCCTCTCCAACTGCTATGCCTGGAGCTCGCTGCCCTGTTTCCCTGCCGTCATGGTTGGAACGAGAAGCCCAACTAAAACTCTTGCTTTCTTGGCTATGGTGTTTGATCACAGCAATGGAACAGTGAGTAATACAGAATGCAATTCAGGATCCACCTCATTTTAAAAATCTGTCTTTTGCACATGTCTTCACTGCTGACAAAATGGCGAATAAAGGAAATGTCAGAATATGAAGCTCCTCCACCTGGGTTTTAATAGTTATTTTTCCTTCTTCACACAAAGGAGAGGAAACAAATGAACAGCAAGCATCCATCCCACTCCCTTGCAGAGTCTCTCAGCTCTGCGGGCCCTCACATGCAGAGAACTTGCTGGTTTCTGTAATCATACTCTGTGTGATACAATGAAGTAGAGTACAGGCTAAGGAGCCATTACAGAGGCATTCTTGTCCTAAGACTGGCTTAAAAAAGGTAGAAATGTCACCACTCACAACCTCCGGGTCCAGGGGATCTGATGCTCCTGGCCTCTTCAGGAACCTGCACACATACACACACACACACACACACACACACACACACACACACACACACGTGAAGTAAATATATTTTTTCTCTTTGTTTCTTTCTTCCTTCCTTCCTTTCTTTTTTTTTTTTGAGAGGGTTTCTCTGTGTAGTTTTGGTGCCTGTCCTGGATCTTGCTCTGTAGACCAGGGTGGCCTCGAACTCACAGAGATCTGCCTGGCTCTGCCTTCCAAGTGCTGGGACTAAAGGCGAGCACCACCTCAACCCGGCCATAAATATATTTTATTAAAAGGTGGAAGTGTATTTATTCTTCACTTTATTCCCACAAGTAGGCAATTCTGAGCACAAAGGATAGGTCTGCCTTTTAAATAAGGAGATCTACTTCTGGCTCCAAGACTGAGCTGAGTGGGCAAAAATGTGTCCAAAAAGACAGGATCTGGAAGTTGGCCATGTCACTTCTACACACAACCCAAATTTAGACATGGACAGACTGAGCTGTAAAAGAGGCTTTGTGCTTAAATGTATGTAAAAATGTTGATCAAGTTTATTACTATCGAAGGAAGAACGAACGCATATTGAGAGACAAGCATACTAGGAGACAGTCAGTACTATGCCATGGTTACAAGAAAGGCTGCATAACAAAACCCTCAGCATCCAGGGACACATGATTGCAGTGAACCACGGCTCCCTGCTTGGGGCTCCATTTTCAGTTTCTGACAACGAAACACACATCTAATCCCCCCAGGAGCCTAGCATGAGGGAGGCTAATGTAACGCTTTCTTGTTCTATTTTGTAGGGAGACTTCACTTTCTTCAGCGGAGAGATGAATTTCCTAATAGAGGCACAGGGAAGAGGATGGAGCAGGCTTGATACATTCATCATTATTCTACAGTTTCAGACTCTTGTTTCAGCTACTAAGAATGCCAGTGTCTCATGCTATTATATAACTACATTATTATTGTGTGTGTGGGGTTTGGTATATGTGTGTGGTGTGTGCATGTGAGTGTGTGCATGGAGTAGCCAGAGTAGGACAGCAGATGCCTTCTTCTGTGACTCCCACCTTTTTTTTTTTTTTTTTTTGGTCTTTCTCACTGAACTAGAAACTTGCCAATTTGGCTGGTTGGCTGGCCAGCTAGCAAGCTTTGGGATCTGCCTGCTTCTGCTCCCCAGTGCTGAGGTACAGGATTATGCAGCCATGGGTTTTAGGTAGCTGCTTGGGACTTGAATTCAGGTTCTTACGCTTGCAAGGCAAGTGCTCTTACCCACTGATCCATTTCCCCAACCTCCAGTTACTATATTTTTATTCTTTTACATTTATATTATTCAACAATGATTATATTATTATAACATTATATTGCAAGTATTTTACATTTGGTTAAAATACTACAGTGTGGTATACTTCTGCCTAATTTTTCATGAATTTTACACCATCCTCATATCCACCTTGGCCAGTGGAAACAATGCCAGAAACGATTTCCCTTCCCCCCATTTATTCCCCCTTTTTGGATTTGCAAGTGTTCATTTGGTAGTGGCTGAGTACTTTTGGAAAGTAGTCTGCTACACATGGTGAGGTGTTTTTTTTTTTTTTTCTTAAGGTTCAATTCATTCTCAGGGTTTAAGATTAAAATATTTTCAATTAGTGTCATATTTTTACGCTATTCTTTGAATTAAGAAATTCATTTGGTTTTGGTTTTTCTTGATTGATCTGAAAATTAGACAACATTTCAGAGCTGGGACACTGCATATTGGCTGCCCATTGAAAAATGCTCAGGTGTGCAATTATTTTGACCGTCAATTATAACTGACAGTATTGTCTTGCCTCCAAATCTGCTTTCACCTCTCTGAAAGCAGACTGTGAAGAACTTACTTGTCTAAACAGAAGTGTGATTTGTGAAAAGGCATGTGTCTGTGGTACAGATTGCTAGCTTACTTCCAGTATCTATTCTCTTCAGAAAGTAAGAGAACCCTGAATACTAGAAGGGCACATGGCTTCCTTGAATAAAGGCTGCATTTCCCAACTTCCTTTGCTAATAGATGAGGATGAGTGACTGCATCTTGGTCACTCTGTCTTGGGCAGAAGTGCCATGGTTAGTGTTAAGATGAGGTTTCATAAAGGGATAGGCACTGCCACCTTCCCTTCCCTCTTAGTAAATAAACCTCACCAAGAAGGCCCCTTTACCTCTCCTCTGGTCAGACTCTTTCCCATGGACTGGGGAATTAGGGGGCTAATGCAGTGTGCATCTAGAATTGGTATCAATCTCATAGCTGGGGGAGGCACATGCCTATAATCCCAGGACTCTTAAAGCAGAGGCAAGAGGATCAGTAGTTCAAGGCCATCCTTCGATATTTACAAAGTTAGAGGCCAGCCTGGATTACATGAGATTCTGTTAACCCCATCCCCACGCCAAAAAAAAGAAAGAAACCTGTAGTTTTCTTTGCTGAATATGCTCTTGGGGCACAGGAACCCTGAATACTTTTTTTTTTTTTTTTTTTTTTTTTGAGACAGGGTTTCTCTGTGTAGCTTTGCGGCTTTCCTGGAACTCACTTGGTAGTCCAGGCTGGCCTCGAACTCACAGAGATCCGCCTGGCTCTGCCTCCCGAGTGCTGGGATTAAAGGCGTGCGCCACCACCACCCGGCCTGGAACCCTGAATTCTATGTCCAGATGCCTACAAAGATGCCTACAAAGCCTGTACAATTCTTGTTTTCAGGTTTGTCTACTTCTGAGTGCACTGTGCTGTATGTGTGTATACTCTGAAGTTCCTGGAGTAGCAAAGGCTTGGCTGTTAGTAGGCAGTGTGTATGCTATGGATGTGTAAGCTAGGTATGCACAAGTATATGAGTGGTCTCATTTGTAGGAAGAGAAAGGAGGTGGCCTGTAGAGCACTTCTCTCTGTTCCATGTTCTCAAGTAGAACTCTGCTCCTAAATTCCAAGAAAAGTATATTTTTGAAAGAAAGAAGAGAGACATATTTAATGGCTTGACAACTTCAAAATGTTCCAGCATAATTATGCTATCCTTTCTTTGCATTCCTGCTCTAGGCTCTGAAAATGTTCAGGACAGACCTAACTTCCTTCTTTTCACTTGCGGACACACAGACTTAAGGGCAGGTGCTAAAGCGGCTGTTCTGGTCAAAGATGGAAGCTATGTGCTAAGGGCAACAAAGCAAAATGACAGAATGAGTCTAGGAGCTTGGGTTGCCCAACTTGGTCTATGTGAGAGACACAGACTTCTGCATTATCCAAGGCACCCTCTGTGGATCACTGTAACAACAGCGTAACCTCCACCCTATTAATATAGATCTTGGCAAATGACACATATAATACCCAAGTTCTGTGATATACATATACTTTGATTTAGTGGTTGGAAGGTAGGCAGGGAGGTCAAAGATCAGCTTGTGAGTGTTTTTCTTATCATACCTGTGATAACCCGGAAGGCAAACCTTATACCTCTAATCAGTGGCTCACCATGGAATGTTGAAAAAATTTAGAATACAGGTGTGTCTGTTGACTCTTGCCACTTTATAAAGAGATGAAATTATGCTAGAACAAGAGCACTAGCAAGAAGGGACTATAGTTCTGTTAAAGGAGGTACCCCGCCTAGACCTCACTGTCTCAACCAAAGGCTTGGTAATTCAGGGCCTTGCTAGTCTGCAAACACCTGGATGTTCTTGTACCTGTGCACCGGAGGTGGGGGGGGCAACATTTGCCAATGATGTCTATGCCTCCAAGCCTTCTTAACGACCTTCACTAAGGGCACAGCCAGAAAATGGTCAGGTGAGGGGTGCTTATTTCATTCAAGCCTATTATTTCATGTGGTGCCCAGGTAGCTGCTTATAAAATGAAAGGGATCCCAGGAAATAAGATTCAAGTCTTAGAGCAGGCCCTTGGTAGCCACTCAAACTGCCTTCTGGTGTTCCCTCCTCATAGCAGGGGCTGGAAAGATGTAGATGAGGGTTATCCAACTCCATACATCTGTGTACTAGGTTTAGAAGGTGGAAGAGAAGCAGGAGCAGTTTTCCTGCTGTGTTAACTACTGCAATTGGCAGGCACTGATGCAGAGATGATTGTTCTGGCATCAGCATTCAGTGACTAGATACTGGCTTCCTAAGTGCTGAGAAGCCTTTGTGGAAGTAGAGGTTGAACCAGTGTTTAAGTGTCCAGCTAGCTGCTTCCTGAGGGTCAAGAAGCAGTGGAAAGTGGGACTTGCTAGGCCCAAGGCTGTGGCCAAAGAGCTGTGTGTTCAGTCAGTAGCTTCAGTGTGTGTGTGGGGTCTCCCAGCTCTTCCCCTTCCTGTTTTCCTGGAGTCCAGTTTGGTGGCAATGCCCTCCATTTCCTCCAAATATTTCACCCACCCCAATGTTCTGTTATAGATTTTCTTTCTGCATAAAATAATTAGGCAATATGTGAAACAAGCTCTGTGGTGGAGATTATTTGCACATGGAACTGAGGGGGAGCAAATGGGCTGGGAACATTCTAAGGGAGAGGTTCTCAACTTTCCTAATACTGTGAACATTTAACACAGTTCCTCATGTTATAGTAACCCCCAACCATAAAATTATTTTCATAGCTACTTCATAACTGTAAGTTTGCTACTGTTATGAATCATAATGTAAATATCTGTGTTTTCTGATACCCTGTGAAAGGGTTGTTCAGCTCCTAAAAGGGTTGTGACCCACAGGTTGAGAACTACTGGTCTAAGGCCTGGAGGGAATTGTATTGCCAAGGAAACCACAACCCCGGTCAGCAGCCTAGAGTTATTCAACCCCGAAAGCCATCCTGCTCCTCAAACCTCAAAGGCACATCTTTCAACGGCAACTTCACTCAGCAATGTTTGATGATAGCCAAGGAATGACTTTTTAAAAGAAAAGGGAATAACAGATCAGAAAGACCCCTTCTCTTCCCTCTCCCTCTTTCTTTTCAAGGTCTCATATATCCCAGGCTAGGCCTAAGCTTGCTATGTAGCAGAGGATGACCTTGAACTTCTGGTCCTTCTGCCTCTCACTCCTGAGTGTTAGGGTTACAGTGTTTTCCACCATACTCATTCTCATTAGATTCTAAGGGATTGAACCCATGACTTTTACATGCTGAACAATCTTTCTACCAACTGAGCTATATCTCAAGACTCAAGGACAATTTTTCTACAAACTACCAGGGCATAGGAGTTTTGAACTTTCTAACTGGATGGACTGTTTATCTCTCCCTGGGTAAGGGAACAGGTATTTGTGGGAAGAATGTGAGCATGGTCTTGCGTTCCAAAGTCTTGTCATATTTGACAGAGACTGATAATTGTCTGTAAACATCTATTCTCCTGTTTCCTTTAGTACTGAGTCCCTTAAATACAAGACCATTATGACTAATGGCTTCATTTCAATGCTTCCCTTGCAGCTAGCTATGAACCATGTAACTAAGTCCAAAACAATGAGTAGAGCAGGAGTAATGTCACACCCTCAATGCACTGAAATGAATTGAACTCAGGAGGTCTGGCTTCAGTGTCCACAGTTAATTTTCTATGTGTCAGAGTGTCTCTAAACATTAGAGACATTGAGCAAGATAGGCAAGATCCCTGCTTTCATGGAACTTGCCCCAGAAGGGACAATGTATACTTCCATAGTTCAAGGAGAGATTGGCAGCATAGGACAGCAGGCGAATGTGGACCATGTGGATGGTGAATAATACTTGAAAGGAAATGAAATATGGTGACGTGGTACTACCTGCTGTGGGTACCACTTTAATTGGTGAAGATTTTCCTTAAGAGTACATCTGTGCTAAGTTTTTAATTTTGAGAAGATTTATAAGACCTGGAGAAAGAAGATCCAGGTGATGAGAATAAAATTGAAAAGTTATGAGGCAGGGGTAAGATTGGCATGTTTGAAAGGCAGAAAGATCACAGCTTTTCTGGAGCATTAGACAAGTGGGCAAATGGTTATTAAGTGTGGCTGGCAGGCAGGCGGCAGATCTGGTAGGGCTTGTAAATTATAAGAACTGATTTGGATTTAGTTCTGAAGGGCAAAGGCTATCATAGAAGTGATAGAAACATTTTTCTATGACTGTTGATTATTTCCTTACAAAGTCATGTGTGGATATTTTCAATAATGGAGAACAATAGTTACTGCAAGCATTCATATTTATGAAATTTATGAAAGATGTTTCCAGAGAACAGTCTACAAAGGCTGTTTTAGATCACGTTTTCTTCTGATTCAGAAGAAACATACCAGCAATGAAGAGGCTCATGTATCTTTCCCTGCCACCCCCAGATTCCTCCTATCTGCTTTCCCTGTGTAGGGGCTGAGTTCTGTGTGACACATCTAAGCAGCACTGAGTGAGTGGGGATGACTTATTCAGGTTGCTTCTCTTAGAAGGGGAATTAGAATCTTCTGGACTGCAGGGTAATAATAACAAGACATTCAAATCTTCATGTTTTCAAACTTTCAATTAAGATGCAGAAAAGTCAGATTGTTTTCCCTAGTTCATACACCCAGAGAACTAGGCAATTCTGGAAACCCTTGCTTGGTATGACTCCTCCTTCCCTTCCTTTCCTCCTCCCTCTTTGCTTTCTTTGAGACAATGACTCTCTTTGTAGCCTACATTAACTAGCCTGGCCTAGCCTCATACTTGTGTAGTCTTCCTGCCTCAGCCTCCCCAAGGCATGGATTTATAGGCATGAGTCATCATGTTTGGCACTGATTTTTTTTTTCTTTTCTTTTCTTTTTTTTTTTTTTTTTTTGGTTTTTCGAGACAGGGTTTCTCTGTGTAGCTTTGCGCCTTTCCTGGAACTCACTTGGTAGTCCAGGCTGACCTCGAACTCACAGAGATCCGCCTGGCTCTGCCTCCCGAGTGCTGGGATCAAAGGCGTGCGCCACCACCGCCCGGCCTTGATTTTACTTTTTATACAAACTAAAGGGAGTTCTTTTTCTTCAGATAATCCTCTTCTTTTTATTCTCATTTATGTGCTGGGCTTAAGAAAAGCATTCAGATAACAGAATAATACAACTTGAATTGTTATCTAAACTTGGAAAGAAAAGAGACAACATAGAAACGTCTTCTCCCTGTGCTCCTCTACCTGCTGTACCCCCAGCTGCTGTATCCTCCTGCACCCCACTACCTGCTGCATCCCTGTGCCCCACAACCCAATGTACATTCTGCACCCCTCCCTACCCTGCTGCTTCTTGGGAAAGGGCATGGGATGATGATTAGTCACTAGCCTGACTTCCATCTCTGTGATCCTGAGCCATGTTGCCTAAATGGCAAAATGGGCTCTTCCTATCTCTCAACCAACTCCCTTTCATCCATCTTTCCACAGTTTACTGTGGAGCAAAGATTCTCACTCTGGCTACCTCTTCCCTGGTTCCAGCTGTTCTTTAATTCAAAGTCTGTATGGCTCTGGAGCACCCAGTGCAGGAAAAGAGCACAGATGTTCCAGTGTGTGCAGGTACACAGGGAGAGAAACTCCAGTGCCTGTGGCTACTATCACAGGAAAGGGAAGAGGACAGGTATCCCAGGTGCACTTTGCCCATGAGGTCCCTTTTCTACTTGGGATAAATGAGAAAAAATTTTAGGATCAGTATCTTGTGGACTACCCACCAAGTTTCTTAAGAATAGGAAGATGGCTTAGGAAAAAAAAAATTTATGTATGTGTTTTAGATCTGGATGCTAAACTTAAAGAATTATTTTAGAAATACATGCAAATGTCTAATCACATGAGAATCCCTTCCCACTCCATTTCTTTCTTCCTTTAAAGCATATGATATGGACACTGCACTGGTGGTAGCAAAGGGAACAATCTTTTTGTTTTGTCATTACAATTGAAACTAGTGCCTGTTCCTTGTCATAATCTGAAACCATGGACTCAGTGAACTGCTAGTAGGTAAATGAGTATCTTTGTATCCTGGTCCATTCTGAAATACTAGGGATTTTTAGTACTGCAGCAATACAGTTCGTGATACAGTTCAGTGGCTGGCAGAGGCATGACTGACCCTTAGCTATGGACTAGAATCCTAAGATGTGAGAAGGCAGAAACCAGAGAATCTTGCAATCTGATAGTTTTCAAAATAGCTTACTTAGGTAAGCATGTTACTGCAAGTCCACTAGCTAACTTCCAGAGCTGGCAACTCTGGAGGAGTACTCAGCCCAGAAATGTGGCAAGCATACACTTTTATACCCTGGATAGCATACCCATGAACACGTGTTGGGTTCCTTTTGGCTGCAAGCAAATGACTCCCGAGAGCATAATGGCCAGTGTGTTTCTCTGTATAATGCCTTCAGTGTATGCAGAACATCATTCTCCACAGCCCCGAGATGGTGTATGAAGTGCTCAGTGGCAGTGGCGATGTAAAACATCCTGACAGCTCTAAATCTCCCAACTACTCTCCAGTTACTTTGAGATCCCCATATTTAAGGGTCTGCTGGTTCCTGGGTATGAAGAAAGAATTTTTAATGGGGCCAAATGTAGGTGTTTACAAGGGGGAATTGTTTTTTTTTTTTTTTATTAGGAGCTGCCTTATGTTCAAGAGTTGTATTTACTTTGTCAAGCTCGCCAGAATTAGAAAATCCCCATTGCTAGGCAGCCTAGAGTGCTCACGAAGTATTTCTGGGCACTGAGAACTGAAGCATGTGCTGCCCAAAGGCAGGTTTCATTACAGTGTGTTATTTAGTCCTCTTTCGTCCTTCCCTCCCCCACACCCCCAGACAGGGGCACTTCTATAACAGGGAATCTAGGTTACTTTATGCTGTAACATATTTACATGATTGAAACGCAACAATCAACACATCTGTAAAGCCTGAGGGACAGGCACACTTTAATGGTTTCTTGAAGCAGGCTGATTTCCTGGAGCTTTTAATCTTTATTTTGTCTTGCATGCATGAACAAGCTCTCCTCTACTATAGGTATTTGACACAGTCTACCTGGTATGAATGCAAAGGAAAAGAAAATAACATAAAATTAATTTTGTGTTTTATCTTTGCCAAACCATTCCTGATTTCTTTCACCAGTTCAATGTGCATTGAGGGCTCAGCTATGATTTCTGTCATGTTGTGTGAGATTTCATACAAATGTAGCTAGGTAGTATGGTTTTGGTTTGACAAAATAAAATGTGGCTTTCTCTCTATTGGTTGGACAAAACCAGTCCATGATGAATGAATAGTATCTATCGCAGCAAGGGTTTTCCTTACTTTCCACAGACAGACAAGGCATACTCTTCCAGGCAGTGAGCACTTCAAACTAAGCTGACAACCTGGTGACATGAGGCAGTGCTGCTTGATACATGCTACTGTATGTGTTCGGAGTGTCATACATGCATCGCTATCATAGATTCTTAACTTCTACTAAATCTGTACATTAATTACTTGCTAAGGTCTTAATAAAATTGACAAAAAATAAAAAAATTGATATTAAAGCTCTTTGAAATAAAAATTTCCATTTTCAATTTGATTTTAGAAAGTATGTTAACCCCTGGAAACCCCAACCTCAAGTATCATGGAAAAGTTAGCGCAAATTTATAAATGAATCTGGCTTAGCATCTGCCCTGCACACACATCTCCCTCTACATTCTTCCTTCTGTCCCAGTTTGGAAGAGAGATTGAGAACACACTGGGCAGAGCCAGTGCCCTCTCCACACACCTTGGGGCAGTGATGGGGCAGCCAAAGACTCAGTACTCTGGCTGAGGGACACAGACCAGAGGTGGACACAACTCCAAAAAGCAACTCTTTGCTGAAATGACTTCACATGTGAGATGCATGCAATGATGCAATTCAGTCTAAGACAGAAAGGCTCTCCATGAATGAAAAATAAAATTTAGGAAAAATAAAGGAACCACAACAAGTAAAGCAACAGCAACAACAAAAATACCGATGAAAAATCCAGAAAAGAACAAAATATTTATGAGTAAACAGATAAATGATTGGCTACTTTTTAGTTTTGTTTTTTTTTTAAAATTTGTTTGGCTTAATCAACATGCATGTTTCTATAGAAATGTTAACAAGAGCTAGGTTTACTTTCCACATGGATAATTTACAAGTAATTTCTCATAGAGATTATTTTCTGTTCTTTAAAAACTCATTTGCTTTTACATGTGGAGGATTTTTACCCCCCACTACTTAACTTTACTATTGAGCTAAATCTGTTGACAAGGGCTCTGAAAGAGCCTCAAAACGTAGACCTGACTTGCTACAGCACATTGATGAAATCCTCTCTCAGGTTTCCACTGCAGCAAGCAGAGGCAGGCGCTCTGGTCAAGCAGGAGCTCTGCACTTCACCAGCATCTAATGTCTGCAGGAAGGCTGTGGAGATGAGCCCTGCTGTATTTGTGACATTATACTCCAAAATGGCACAGTGAAGGGAAGGACTTTGTAACCGTTGCTCAGGATTATAATCAAAGCTGTAAAGATTTAAGTAAATATATTTGTATATTTTATCCTAAATATAAATATAGTTGCACATAATGTAAGCACATGAATTCACATATTATTACTATTATAAAATTTTTGGTACAGTCAAAGCAAAGGAAAAAATTATTTGTGGGGGGAAAAACATTAAATTGCTCCTAAAGTTCTACACTCAAAAATTCCACAATTTAGCAAGTGATTAAAAAATAAAGTTTTCCTGTTAAAACTGTATCAAGTATTGGCATTTTTCTTGTTTTTCATTATAATGTTTTAAATGACAAATCAGTTTTAGTGATATGTCAACTATCCAAAAAAAAAAAAAAAAACCTGTAAAAAACCAGAGCTACATTACATAGTTCTGTTTCTAAATGAAAAATTCTAACAAGTA